>NC_056745.1:400685870-400723370 GCF_019279795.1 Protopterus annectens | reverse complement strand
AAGGATACCTACACCTCCAGGTTAGTGGCGCAGCATGATACCTCCGAGATCATCCATGTGCAACTAACATCAGGCAAATCTGCAATGCAAATTGTGGCCTGCTACAGATCACCCTCCATGACCCAGGACCACCACTCCACCTTTCTGGAGACACTGGAAAACATGAAGGTCCTACCGAACACCCTGATATTGGGCAATTTCAATTACCCTACTGTTAACTGGGAAAACTACTCAAGTACAAACTCCCAGGTCCAGCGCTTCCTGGAATTTATCAACTCAAATGCCCTGGATCAGCTGGTAAACTCCCCTACCAGAGGTGAAAACATATTTGACCTGGTCATCACCAACATGGGCGACAGGTGTTCCACACCAGAGGTCAACCCATCACTGGTTAGATCAGACCATAAACTAATCACTCTGGATGTCCACACCCCACCACCACCCCCAACTAAGGAAACCACAGTAAAAAACTTTTCTAAAGCAAACTTCACCTTACTTAAGACAGAGGTGGTAAGTTTCAAAGCCCCTACGCTAAAGGATAACTCTGCCCAATATGCAGAAACCTTTACAAATGCACTCTATGAGCACCTACAAGGATGCATGGATCGTGCCATCCCTAGCAAAATCAAGACTTACTCCCCTAAGAGAAGGAAACTAGTCTGATGGACCCTTGCCATAAACAGGCTATACAATAGAAGGAGGAAACTAGTTCAGAAAAAAAGCAAATCCCAAGAAGGAAAGACATCCCTGATCAGTATCAGTAAGAAACTAAGGTTCTTCATAAAATCCTCCAAGGTTAACTTCAAAAGAAAAATAGCCAAGGATTCGAAAGATAACCACAAAGCCTTCTTTAGCTATGTCAAAAATCTCAGTGGCAACTCGCAGATATGCTCTGAGCTAATGCAAAATAGCACAAAATATACTGAACCCACTGATATTGCCAACATCCTGGCAGATAGATTCAGTGCAAACTTCACCCCCCTCTCACCCCCAAAAGGGCCCACAACAATACCGGAAAAGTGTAGTGTCCCGGAAATCACAGACGCACAGGTGAAAACAGCCCTTTCAAAAGCCAAAAGCACAGCGTCAATGGGGCCAGATGGTGTCCCAGGCTGCGTCTTGCATGAACTACAGAACGAACTAACCCCCCACCTAAACACACTGTTCAGCCTCAGCCTCTCCACAGGCTACATTCCCATAGAATGGTGCACAGCAATGGTTATTCCGCTCCACAAAGGAGGGGCCACAACTGACCCTGGTAACTATCGCCCCATAAGCCTGACTAGCCTGGTCTGCAAGGCTATGGAGCGCATCATCATGGAACTCATTAACAAAGACATTGGGAACCTCCAAACACTTGGCCCAACCCAGTTTAGCTTTGTTAAGGGCAGATCATGCCTACTAAACCTGATTGACTTCTTCAAGACAGTCAGCAAGGCCATAGATGAGGGGAAGGTAGTTCACACAGCCTACCTTGACCTCACCAAGGCTTTTGACACCATTCCCCACTCGGGAATTATAGAAAAACTCACAGCCTGAACATAAACCCCTACATCATGAGATGGGTTGCCAACTGGCTTACAGACAGAACTCACACAATAAGAATAGAGGGTTCCAGGTCCGACTCTAAACCAGTCACAAGTGGTGTCCCACAAGGCTCGGTCCTGGGACTCCTATTGTTTGGCATATACTTCTCAGAAGTACAGGCAAACACAGGAGGACTATGGCTAAGTTCGCAGATGACTGCAAACTGGGAGCCATAACTGACTCACCGGCTGACACAGACATTCTCCAAAAGGGCCTTACTGAGACAGACACCTGGTGTCAAAGTCATGGTCTCAAGCTAAATGCCAAAAAATGCATAGTCATTCCATTTGGGAAAAACAAAACACCCATGAATTACCACATAGCTGGCAGCCCCCTTAATACAGAAGAGATAATAAGAGATCTGGGGACCCAGGTAGATAGTAATCTCTCCTTTGACAATCATATTGCCAAAGTAGTTAGGAAATCCTTCTATGTAGCCCATCTAATTACTAAAGGGTTCACATCTACAAATAAAGAGGTTATAGTGCCCCTCTACTCGTCACTCATCAGACCCATCATAGAATACAATGCCCCATTTGGGATGTACCTCACAAGACACTTCCAACAGCTGGAAAGACCACAAAAGTACCTCACCAAGAGGATTACTGGTCTCAAACATATGTCCTATGCAGCCCGACTGGAAAAACTCCAGCTGTACTCAGTGGCATATCAATTACTCAGAGGTGATCTCTGCCTGACTTACAAAGCCATGTCCAACTCAGAATTGATTGACATGCTCCACCTAAAGAAATCCAAGTCACTGCAAGCCACTCGCTCTAGTGAGCCAAACCTCGCCACAACAATAAATAGAACATGCTAGGAGGATAGATTCCTGTCACAGAGACTCTCCATGCTTTGGAACAAAATTCCTAAATACATTAGGCAGAGCCCCTCATTAACACTCTTTAAGAGAAACCTTGACGAGTGGATGGGTAACAGAAAATACACCCCTGGAATCACTTCATTGGCTCTTCTTGACAGAGGCTCAGTTAATTAATCAATGGGGTGGTGAAAGCTGACACACTCTGGCTAGGCTTATAAATGCCCTTGGGCAGATAGCCTAGTACCTACCTATGAAACTATGAACCTATGCTCATTTGTAACTTACCCAAACCTAACAGGAAGTCACAGGGACTCAACAAGACATGGATCCAAGCTCTATCACCAACATATTGTTTTGTAATAGGTTACATTGTAATCAAGACTTTGGAATCAATTATTTATTTATATATATATATATGAGCTGTTAATAAAAAGTGTGAACTACATTATTAATGTAAGCTATAGTTAAGCTATAGCTATAGTTATTGCTCTATAGTGTTAGCGCTAATGATAACTTTACAGCTATCATTGTTACCTAATTGGATATATACCTTTTAGCTTCCTATAGTCTTGTTCCTAGCCTAGTTAGAATAATAAGATTTGACCAGAATTTTGCTGACTTACTTTTGATAAGGACTTGCTATAATACTGATTAGAAAACTTGTAAGGAGTGATGCATCTTTCTATACAACTTGAGAACCTCATAGCCTGAACTACATTTTTGTACAGTTCTACGTGATTATATGCTTGTAATATTCTGTTTAATTACAATGCCTTTGATACTAAACTAAATATCTTGTTTCTACTATTTTTCTGTCTCTCTTTTCCTCCTAAAACAATCCCAGCTCTCCAATCTGAGTACACTGCTTTAGGACACAGAAACAAACAACATGAAGAACAAGGACCCTATCCAAACTCCCTTCAGTTTCCACAGTTGAGCAACCTATCCCTGTACTTTCTCAGTAAAGGGAGCATGAAAGTAGGTGTCTAAACTATCACAGCTAGTATAGCATATAACTTATTATTAGATCTAGGTGGCTATAAAGCACTAGCCAGGAAAACCAGCAGCTTTACTCCCTCCCCACTCTGTAACCAGTCTAATCTACTTTTTTCATCATTAAAATAAAAACTCGGAACCACTAATCCTTTAATTGCATTAGGAACCTAAACTCCCTCCTTTTTTACCCTGCTTACAATAAATTAATTTGGGCCACCAGGTGGCAGACTTGTCCCTTCCAGGCCTTGAAGCCTTCTCCTGACCTGTACTACACCTTTTCTATATACTATTTATCCACAGACTTGCTATTGAACTGTAGGCCATAACATCTATTTATTTTTATGGTTAGCTCTCACACACCATCCAAATAGCTCTATTATCTAATCTTTTAACTTCATTCCAGTATTTAGGGTTACCTACCTACTGTAATCCCTGCTTCAACTGATTGTTCTTTTCAGCTCCTTACCTCTCTTGTCTCTACCCACTCTGTTTGCCCTGCGGGCTCACTCCACTCCCCTACCCTACCCCCATTTCGCACCCACCCATATTGCTCCTAAGCTTATACATCCTCACCACACCCTCTTCCGCTCCAATCCAATCACAGTAGTCATCTTGTTAACATTCTACATACACCTCTTTCTAACCACCCCTAGTATAACTCCTCCCCTTTAAAGAACACCAGTAAGCTTATTAGTCACTATGCAAACACAACCTTTCCAAATCCAACTAAATCTCCTAATCATTGTCTTTCTCCTACTTTCTCTAACAGCAGCCTACCTGCTAACCTCATATGAACAGTAAAAATATTTACAGCTGAACTTCCCTAATGCACAAACAAGTACTTTACCTCTAATTAACTCCCCAGAACACATAAATATAACATCTTTACCTAGCTATTTACCTGCTAAATATCACAGAATGACCCATATCAAATACAACTTTCTAAAACCTAAAAAACTTCTTCACCATTACTTTAACCTCCACAATCCCTTAAACAAACTATTACACCTCTCCTTACTAGATGGGGACATTCATCCTAACCCACGACCAGGGCATAATACAAGCACAGAACCACAAATTCATGTTCCCTCTACCCTAAATATCCCATCTAAATTAGCTCACCTCAATATTCGCAGCATAAATAATAAAATTGCCCACCTCCATCTCTCCTGGATATTCATTCCTTTGATATACTTTGTTTAACAGAAACATGGCTAAAACCCACTACACAGGATGTTGAAATTATTCCATCTGGGTACAACATCTTGAGACAAGACCACAAAGTAAAAAAAAGAGGTGGTGTTGCTATCCTTTATAAAGAAGGGCTACAAATATCTATACTAGATCTTGGTTTCTCTTCTGAAAACAATGCAGAAATCATTAGCACCAAACTTCAACTTAATCCCAGCAAATCCCTAAATATAATATGTATCTACTTGCCCCCTGGTAACAACATCACCACTCTTGAAGGTATCCTTGCTGAACTCTCCTCAGAAATTCCCCAAGAGACAATAATTCTTGGAGACTTTAATATAGACTGGAAGGACTGCTCTACTGAATCACCAACCTACCATATTAACCTTAATGGCTTCTCACAAACAATTAAACCCCCAACCAGAATTAATAAACCCAATAACAAAGAATCCATCCTAGATTGGATTCTAATAAATAATCACCAACAACTCTATAATGTAGGGACCCTCCCTGATGATGTAAGTGACCATTCTCTCACTTACATAATTAGGCAAAGGTCGAGCTCACACAACCCAACCATATATAAAACAATAAGAAGCAACAGAAACTTTAACCCCAATAACTTCCAAGCTGAACTAAAAGAATGTGATTGGTCACCTATAAAATACTTCCCATTTGACGAAGCAACAAACCAGAAAGGCTCATCCAGACTCTGCTACACTTTGCTGTGAAAGAAACATTAGTTTGATTTTATTGGTTGCATTTTGTATTACTTTATTGCCTTTTTATATTTTGAATACTGTGGTTTGTTTTCTTTACCTTGTATTTTACTTGCATTCTGCTTTAACTGCATATTAAAACTTCAAAAGAGACCACAGCTCTGTCTCTTCTGAGTCAGGCAGAAATTTTTCCTCACCATCCCACCCAGTTACAGTTGTCTTATTAAATACCACTGTCTTTCTAGTTGCCTGTCTCTTATGTTAAGTTGACCATATATCTCATTTCCTTTCTACTTTCACTGGCTTGTGTGAGTAATCACAAAATTATCATTTTTGAAATCACTCCCTTTCAACTATTTAAATTTATTGGCCATCCTATTGTATTCCATAGTACCAGAATACAAAAGTGACCACCCCTTTCAATCCATCTTGCTGTTTTAAAAATAGTAACTCTCCACTAAACCTTAACGTTTTAAACAGCTAAAACTTAAGTTACCTACTTTCACATCTAACTTCTCTAGTGCACACTGCAGTGTGCATTTTTTTTATCTTACCTTTAAGCATCCCTGTGACTAGCACTTGCTCTAATACCTGCTGGAAAGCACTAGGAAGCCTTAAACTGAAACAAGCACTCAACTCTCCTTGTTAATAAGGAGAAATTAATCGTATGCACTAAACAGCCTATAATTGCAAAATACCTTGCTAAGGTAAGGGAAAACAGCTCCTGTACTTTACAAAAAAAAAAAAGCACCAAACCAGTCATGTCCAAGGGTCAGCTTCTGGTGATTTCTCCTCTCCACCTGGTGAATCTGGGCATGCTGGGGCAATGCAGCAATTGCCTCATGTACACAGACAACCCTCTCCTCCTACCACCCAACACTACAACCTGTGAGAGATGCACTTACATAGCCAAACTGGAAGCAAAGCTCTCTCCACCCAAGATTGTGCGAGACACTCAAGAGGAGAAGGTTAACACCCACATTACACCTCAAGCAACACATAGCCCTTCTAAACCCACACCACCAACACCCACATATAGCAACACTAAATCCACATATGTGGAGGCCCTTAACAGTAACCTGCCCAAGCAATAAGGACCTCCGAAGCTGAAACGCAAACAAACAGCAGTCACAACCAAAGTGTCACATAGCTCACAACACCAGTGTGCCACCCAACAACAGCCCCTAAGGCAAGACAATGTACCTAACACTTTAGTCATAGGTGACTCTACAGTCCGGCACACTGATGTCCCACTCACCAGGTTGAACAAGAAGAAAATTACAGTCAGCTGCCTGTCGGGTGCCAGGATCCACCACATAATGCATGCACTCAAGTCACTCCACAACAAGTACAAATATGACTCTTTCATTGTCCATGTTGGAGTGAATGACTTGAGATGTACCTCCCCGGACTACATGAAAAGAGACATGGAAGAGCTGTTGGATCATGTGGCCCGGGCAGGTATGACCCTAACCCTGAGTAGCATCCTGCCTTCGCCTAGAATGATACTACAATATAAGGACAAAATGATTGACTTCAACAATTGGCTAAACTTCTGGTGTCATTCAAAGGGGATCCAGTATCTGTCTGCCTGGGATGACATGATCGACAGACCAAAAAGCTTTGCCAGAGATGGTCTGCACCTGTTGCCCCTGGGATTCAGGTTACTGGCTAAGGCTCTTGCCACCCCTATAGTGCCTTGTTTAGGCAAAGTTCAAAGGACAAAACCACCACTGTAACAGGTACAAGCATGCAAAATCTGAAGGTAATGCTACTCAATGCTAGAAATCTAAACCTCAAAATGCACTCTCTCGAGGCACTCCTAAAAATGGAGAACATCGATATCTGTGCAGTAACTGAGACCTGGTTCAAGGCTGCAGAGAGCACCCCTGCAGTACCAGGCTACAACTCTTACCACACTTTTCGACCACCAAACCAGGACCGAAACACTAAAGGTAGAGGAGTGTCCATATTCACCAAGGATATTCACACCACCAAGCTAGTTGCCCAACACAATGCATCTGAAATTCTCCAGATGCAACTAACACTAGGTAAGACTGCAATCCAAATTGTAGCTTGCTACAGATCCCCCACCATTCCCCAAGATTCTCACTACACCTTTCTAAACATACTGGAAAATATTAAGATAGAACCAAACACCCTAATACTGGGTGAGTTTAACTACCCTGCCATTAACTGGGAAAACTACTTGTGTAAAAACACCTTTGCCCAATGGTTCTTAGAATGCATAAATTCCAACGCCCTGGATAAACTCATCCATAGTCCCACCAGGGGCTCCAATATCCTATACCGGGTCATTACCAATATTGGAAATCGATGCTCCACACCTATGGTCACCCCCTCGTTAGTCAGGTCTGACCATAAGCTAATCACCCTTAACATCCACATCCCACCCCCCCCTCCCCCGTAAGGAAACCTCCATAGAAAACTTCTCCAAAGCCAACTTCATGCTACTCAAGTCAGAAGTGACAAACTTCATGAAACCCATGCAGACAGGAACTGAAAGTTTGACTGCTGAATCCTACACTAAGACACTGTACGAGCACATCCACTCATGCATGAATCATGCCATCCCAAATAAAACCAAGATGCTCTCCTCCAAAAAAAAAGAAGCCAATCTGGTGGTCCCCTGCCATAAACAAACTTTACAACAAAAGGAAGAAACTGCTGCAGAAAAGAGGAAAATCCCAGGATGCAAAAAACTTCCTTACCAGCCTCAGTAAGAAACTGAGATCCCTCATAAAATCCTCCAAAGCTACTTATGAAAATAAAATTGCCAAAGATTCCAAAGACAACCACAAGGCATTCTATAACTATGTCAAGAATCTAAATGGCAATGCTCAGATCTGCTCTGAGCTAAAACAGAATGGCATTAAATATACTGATCCCAAGGATATTGCCAATATCCTGGCAGATCGATTCAGTGCCAACTTCACCCCCCTTCCACCCCCTAAATTGCCCATCTCAATACCAGAAGATTGCCAAATTCTGGTAATAATGGCCACACAGGTAAAAAATGCACTCTCCAAAGCTAAGAATATAGCATCCATGGGACCAGATGACATTGTGGGCTGTGTACTACATGAACTACAATATGAACTGGCACCTTACCTAAGTGTCATGTTTAATCATAGCCTCACCGCAGGTTTCGTGCCCACTGAGTGGAGCAGAGCTACAGTTATCCCACTCCACAAAGGGGGATCCACCTTGGATCCCGGAAACTACCGTCCCATCAGTCTGATGAGCCTTATCTGCAAGGCCATGGAGCGTATTATCATGGAACTTATAAACAAAGACACTGGCAACCTTCAAACACTGGACCCCACCCAGTTTGGGTTCATGAAGAGCCGATCTTGTCTCCTGAACCTGATTGACTTCTTTGAATCAGTCTCCAGAGCTATGGACAAGGGTAAGGTGGCCCACACAGCCTTTCTAGACCTCGCCAAGGCCTTTGACACCATCCCCCACTCTGGAATCATAGATAAACTTACTAAGCTGGGCATTAATCCCTACGTCACCCAATGGGTTGCCAACTGGCTTACTGACAGAACCCACACTGCAAAAGTAGCCGATTCCAAATCCACCTCCAAACAAGTGGCAAGTGGAGTATCTCAGGGTTCAGTCCTGGGGCCGCTCTTGTTTAGCATCTACTTCTCTGAAGTACAGGCCAACACCAAGGGACTCTGGCTAACAAAGTTCACAGATGACTGCAAACTGGGAGCCATTATTGAATCCTCAAATGATGTGGATACTCTGCAAAAGAACCTTACAGAAACAGATGCTTGGTGCCAGAGCCATGGGCTCAAGCTCAATGCCAAAAAATGTATAGTTATCCCCTTTGGGAAAAAACATGTACCCGTGAATTACCACATAGGTGGCAGTACACTAAACACCAAAAGTGCGATAAGAGACTTAGGGACACAGGTGGACAGTGGTCTCACCTTCGATAACCACATCGCCACAACAGTCAGGAAATCCTTCTATGTGGCACACCTCATCACTAAGGGCTTTTCATCCAGAAAAAAGGAGGTCATTGTCCCACTGTACTCATCCCTCATTAGTCCCCTAGAATACAACACCCCATTTGGTATGTACCTCTCAAGACATCTGCAACAACTGGAAAGGCCGCAGAAATACTTCACTAAAAGAATCACAGGTCTAAAGCAGATGCCCTACGCTGACTGCCTTAAAAAACTCCAGCTATACTCTGTCGCATATCATCTACTCAGAGGTGATCTCTGCTTAACATACAAGGCCAAGTCAAACCCAGAGATGTTGGACATGCTACACTTAAAGAAATCCCAATCCCTCAGAGCCACATGCTTCAGGGATCTAAACCTTGTCATCACAATAAACAAAACATGCTGGAGGGATAGGTTCCTAATCCAGAGACTCCCCAGACTCTGGAATAGACTGCTCATACATGTCAAGCAGAGTGCCTCTTTGGCCCTCTTCAAAAGGAACCTTGACGATTGGATGGGAGAAAGGAAATTCACCACGGGGATCATGTCAGTCGCCCTGCTAGACAGGGGTCCAGGGAAGTAAATAGTGTGGGAAGAAATAGCCAGGGAATTGTTATGGCTAGGCTTATATAGGCCCTAGGGCTGATAGCCTAGTACCAACCTATGAACCTATGAACTACTTTAACTCAAAATTCTTAACAATCCTTAACCACCATGCACCAAAGCGTTCCATAAAAATTAAATCTAAACCCTCCCCATGGCTTACAAAGAAAACCAGGCAGAAAATTCAACAGAGAAATAAAGTTTGGGCACTATGGAGAACAACTAAAAACCCCACAGACCAACAACAATTCAGGCAAAAAAGAAATGAGACTAAGAAAGCTATTCTCGAAGATAAAAAAAACTTTTACTTCCACCTCCAACAGACCAACCAAAATAATCCACAAAAGTTCTGGGCTAGCATAAACAGATTACTTCAACCAGGCCAATCCGCAACACCATCCCCTATAGGATCAAATTCTGACAATCCAAAGCAAACTGCTAATGCTTTTAATAACTTCTTCACCGAGACCATCCAAACACTTGCTAATCAACTAACAGCTGGTAGCTTTGCCCTTCCAACCAATACTACTAACTCTCTCCCAACTCTAAACCTGTAACCTGTCCCAACATCCCTCATCTGCAACCTCTTAAGTAAACTAAAACCTACTACCCCCTCAGCTGACCAGCTACCTGCTGAATATCTGCAAAAGGCAGCCAAAGTCATAGCTTATCTTGTATCATTGCTGATAAATAGAACCATACAAGAAAGCACTATTCTTACCATCTGGAAAATCTCCTACATTATCCCCTTACACAAGAGTGGAAACTCCATAGAATATTCTAACTATCGTCCCATAGCACTATTTTCCCCATTAGCTAAAATAATGGAAAAGTGCATCCACAGACAGTTACTAAACCACCTACTCCAGAACAATTTACTGGCGAAATCTCAGCATGGCTTCAGGCCTTTCCACAGTACAACAACTGCACTCCGGTCCTTCACTGACAGCATCAATAAAAACCGTAATAACAATCTTCTCTATTCAGCACTTATCAAAGTTTCAAAAGCATTCGACATAGTCAACCACCACTTACTTCTCAATATTCTAAAATCCTTCTCTCTGGACACAAAGGCTATAAAATGGTTCCAGTCCTACCATGATAATGGACAGCAGGCAGTGCTATGGGACAACAACCTCTTATCCCATCTCCTAGTTACCCTAGGTGTTCCTCGGGGCTCTGTATTGGGCCCCCTCCTTTTCTCAATATTTATCAATGACCTCAACCTAGCTATTCCTTTAACTAACTGTGTACAACACGCAGATGATTCAACAATAATCTGCTCAGCTAAATCTCAATCCCAACTACAGACTCTAACTCAGACAATGTTCAATAAAACAGAAAACTGGTTTCTACAACACTGCCTCCTCTTGAACCCCCAAAAAACAAACTCCTCCTCTTCACTCCTACCCATAAATCACTCCCAATGAACTTTTCAGTCTTATCCAATAATGGTACACTCATCTCTCCCGATCCAACATCTAAACTTCTAGGGGTAACCATTGATAACAACCTGAACTTTGAAACCCATATCAACAATACCATAAAAACTGTAAACAGGAAACTAGGCTCCCTCTATAGGATAAACCCCTTTCTCTCCCCACTAGCCAGAACCACTATTGCCTATTCCCACCTTATCTCCACACTTCTCTATGCTTCTTCCATATATACTAACTTGTCAAACAATAACCTTAACAAGCTAGCCAACGCTTACAATAGCATTGCCAGATTTGCTACTGCTTCCTCCTTTAGGACCCATCACTGCCATAACCTGAAACAATTAGGCTGGTTAGAGTTTCTGAATCAGACTCACTTTAAACAACTCACCATTGCGCATGAAACCCTTTTCCAACCTACCAATATCCCAATACTTGCTAGTCTCATTACCCGATATAAGAACCTTTCAACTTTATGTTCATCTAATAAACTACTTGTATCACATGTAAATCTAATAACATGGCAGAAGATGCTCTGTTCTCAAATGCAGTTGGAAAGTATTGGAACCAACTCCCCCATGAGCTTGCATCACTGTCTTCATTTACACTTTTTAAACACAATCTGAAACTCTATCTTAAAACCCATTGGTTATGTCCCTGTACAAATCCAGACTAATCTCATACTATATCCCATATACCCTCTCTTAACACCTAATTCCTGCTCTATCTTTGTCTTTCTAGATCAAGGCCTATCCTTGGAAAAAACATATCTTATCCTAATAGAGATAATTTAAAATACCTAGTTAAATTCTTCTGCATATAATTCTAAAGCATCCTACCTAAGGCAGGCAGCAAGTATTGTTTAAACTGTGAGCATTGCTGAACTGTTGGAACTTGAAGTATGTATTTGTTTAACAATTACTTTCTAGTTACTAATGAAGTCTTGTACATAAAGTCTAAAATATCCTATCTAATGCTTGTAACATGTTTTTTGAATAAACTGTGAAGATTCCTGAACTGTTTAAAATTTGTAGTATTTAACTGTATAAGAAATAGTACCTGTATGATAGTAGTCTAGTAATCTCTTGGAGCTTATCTCCCCGGGACTCTACTGAAAATGGACATAAATACAGTTAGACTATCCTGGTCAACAAATGTAAAATAAAATAAATAAATAAAATAAAGACATGGAGCCGTGTTCTACCACTAACATATTGTTTTGTATAGATGATGTTGTGATCAAGACATGGAGCCAGGCTCCACTACAAACATATTGTTTTGTAATAGGTTATATTGTGATCAAGACATGGAGCCAAGCTCTACCAGTGACATATTGTTTTGTAATAGGTTACACTATAATCAAGACATGAAAGCAGGCTGTACCACTAACATGTTGTTTTCTAATAGATTACATTGTGATCAACACATGGAGCCAGACTCTACCACTGACATTGTTTTATAATAGGTTACACTGATTATTAATATTTTGTTGTTTATTTGTTTGCAGTGTTTACTTTCTGCTAACTTAAATATATACATTTGCTAGTACAGACCATCAAATTTAGGTGACTTTGGAATGCATACCAATACAGACTACCTAATCACTCTACATGCTTCAACTCCAGTAGTAAATTCATTCATAGAAAATACGATTCAGATCATCTCATTAAAGATGATTGGCTATATTCTTCATTTTGTGCCATCTGCCACTAATAGGCAGTCACCACCATCTCTCTGTTGTCCAGATTTACACAAGCTGTTGAGATTTTTTCTTATATTTTCTTGTGTTTCTCATAAAATGTGTTATTTTCTGTGAAATCACTGAGGAATTAAGTCACTAAAATAATGACAGACATTTTGAGAATTCAGTCTTCAGAAAATGCATGTTAATACAAGTCCTGTTAATCTAGTAACTTTCTAAGTTTATTATAAGATCAATATTTAAAATCTGTCTCTATTTCTGGGCCTTTGTTCCCCAACTAATTTAGGCTTTGTCCATTTCTAGCACAAAAAAGGTTGAGAGGTACGGTGACGACACAGTCACCTATATGGAACATAGGGAAATTTGCTTGTTTGAAATTTTTCTTTTGAAGCTGCCATTTACCCTATGCATCTAGTGCGAACGTCCAGTACCATTTCAAAATTTTGTTGAAATTGTTTCATCTCAGTCTTCCCAAAAACACAGTTTTTGCAAATTATACCATTAACTACATTTTGACTAACATTTTCTACTTATATGCTAAGTAAAATCTGTACAAATAATGGCAATATTATTACACAATGCTATAATATGTGGTATAGAAAGCCTTAATAAGTAAGAAGTGTTTTACTACAAATTTGGTTTCATCATTGCTGGCTACAAGTCAGAGTTCAATAGTTGCTTGAAAGCATTTCCATAGCAAAGAGAATTCCACAAAATGTGTGAAATGAGGTGAAAATATATCCATTCATTTTGATGAGACAGCAGATACAGACTTGTCTTTGTATGACTGAAAGATTTCCTTACTATCAAGTGTTTTTTTCCTGAAAGGATTGCAATTTCAGTGTATGAGTAGTTGTACAGAAGGCTTTATTGGTGGTGCCTGATTCCAACCTTTTAAGTGATTTTAGTCTCATTTGAGAATTTACACTCAGAGGGAAAAGTTGGAAGAGAGTTTAGTGCAATCTTTTTATATTGCTTAATTCTTTTTGTCCTATATTTAGAACAAAACATTGGTTGAATTTTATGAAAGGAAGAATCATGAATTTAGACCCTTTGAGGAATATATTGGGGATAATGACCATGTTATTTTGCATGTGTACTTGGTAGGTCTTTGAGGGCTCATTTCAAAAACAGACAATTATCATGGTAGAAGATTGCTTAGCATCACAATGTAATATAATTGCACCAGGCAGCTGCTGAATATTACGGGTATGTACAACTGTTATTACTTCTGAGAGATGTTTCCTTGAACTGTGATGAATTACTCATTTATTTTCAGATGTTGTGTTTTGCATGCACATGGAGGAAGAAGTACGAAGTACATGTTTAGTGCATTTTTGTTGCATTTTTCCTTAAGTTGTGTAATGTTGTGCAGTATTGGAATTTGTGTACTAAGTTTCCTACTCTAACTGTGGTATGGGAGGGGCAGGTATTTACATGTGTGGGTAGGATTTACCAACTTTTTGGCTTATTTGTACAGATTAGTTTAGTATTTGTTTACCCAAGTAAGTGTGCATGTGTACATGTGTGTGGTTTGAGGTTAGTCCTATTTTGTTTGTGGGTAGTGGGCAGGAACATGTGTGTAATAGCTGCATCTTCCTTAGATGATTAATAGCATATGAACTACACAGTGAGACACTTAAAAGACCTACTGGCAAAATGTACAATCACTGGTGTATATTTGTCCACATTAGCCTAGTTAGGTAGATATGTCATAGTGATCCATGATGAGAACACTTAGATTTCTCATATACTTTACATAACAAAGGACTAAAAGATAAGATGGAGTTGGAGACATTCAGCAGAAGACTGAGATGTAGCATTTTCCTTATGTGTTTCTGCAGTTTATATATAAATATTCAAATAAATGCTATTATTCATATTCTAATGTGTATAAACACTCTGTGTGCATCTTTCAAAGATGCATTGCAGAAAAAAGACTGGCAAAACACCGCTACGTAAAATAACAAAGTTTTAATAAAGATAAATCCAACAGTGTGAGCGCTTTCGGGTTCAGCAACCCTTCATCAGACAATTTAAAACACTCCATTGCTTTCTTTTTAAAAACAGCCCGAAAGCGCTCACACTGTTGGATTTATCTTTATTAAAACTTTGTTATTTTACGTAGCGGTGTTTTGCCAGTCTTTTTTCTGCAATTTGTCTTTTCTTTTTGGACTGGTGAACTTTGGCTACAGCACGGAACATTGTGTCTTTTTGGTTTGTTACATCTTTCAAAGATGCAAGCAATTATAATTTTACTACCTTGTTCTTTATTGTCATACCATCTTATATCCATTTCCCCAGTGTAGATGGCTTCCTTCTATTCTTTACTGTAGCATTGTTTGTAGAATGTGTGCATTTTGAAGTGTGGGGAGCCCACCTTTGGAGATTTAATTAATGTGTGTGAAATGGCAGCCTCATCTGCCATATATGTTTGCCTATCTTTCCGTGATTATGTTGTCAAATACTGTTAGACAGCACCCCTGCTAATCAATATTATCATGAGCACACAATGTTTAAAACATAAATGTATTTGCTTATTTCTAAGCAGAAATATTTTATCTGGCTTCACCAGTTGATGTAAGTATGTATTTGTGAAGAGTTGTAGGTAACAGATATGTTTACTGGTAATTGAACAAGGGAAGATAATGCCTTGGAGGGATGTGGTATGAGAGGATTTTGCTCATTTTTGTTTGATAGCCACTATGAATTATTTGGACATGAGTATCAGAATTTCTCTTGGGTATAAGAACTTTAATTAGCTCATTTTTACTCGACTCATTAGTATCATTTTTACTATTTTGATTTTCTTATGGTATTAGAATAAATGTCCTCGCCCTTCTACTTCTTTAACCAGCATTTGTGTCTTTCGGCTTTTCCCGGTTAGGGGTCGCCACAGCGGAACTCCAGTCTGCTAATGATTGCCAGTAGATTTTTGCGTACTGGCTTGCCAGGCCTAACGCACAACCTTCAATGAAGGAACGCCCAGTCATGCATGTTGCCACACAGAAGACGCTCTAACTGAGAATCGAACGGGCAATGTCTAACTGTGAGGCGACAACGCTACCGCAGCACCACCACCGCAGTACCTCTTTAACCAGCATTATATATAAAAAATGCTTTTAGAATACCTTAATTGTGATTTCTAATGCGGACTTGTATACAATATTTCTTCCTTATTTAGAGTTATCAATTTCTTATTCCTGATATTAAAATGAGTTCTCCAGAAGTATGCTTCTAAGTCACTTATCATTATTATTATTACTAATCACTAAGATGGTGATTGCAAACCTTCTATACACATGGATAAAAAAAATCACATTTTCTCCTGGCAACTTTTTTTCCTTGGATATTCCATTATTCTGCTCACTTTCCATGTTTCTTTGTCACAGTGCTTACTTTGTTGCCTGTATGGTATCAGATAAGTACTACCAGTACTACCCCAAGTCAATTTTATTTGTTATTGTGTATCAGCCTACAGTTTTGTATGAATTTCCCAGAATTTTACATTGCAGATAACATTATATTGCATTTTCAAAAATAAATTACAGGGATACTTTCAACTTTAATTTTTGTTTCTCTTTTATTGTTTGTTTCTCTCCTGCTGCCTGCCAAGCATAACCCCTACCAACCCACTTATTCCCTTTCCCCAGGGTGACAGCCAGTAAAGAGGGACTGTCATGTAGGTAGCCATCAGGGACTTATGCTTGTAAACCCTAACAATCCTCCCCTTGACAGCTGACATGCATGCTCACATGTGAGGGCCCTACAATGATCTTCCATCTGTAGAGAATGCAGTGTTTCCTCAGAGGGTTACTGATGAAGCAGCTTGGTAGGAGTTTATCCATAAAAAGAAGATGAAATGTATTTACACTTTTGCTTTCTGGGAGCAAATTGTAACCATGACCTAATCTGTTAAGTAGACATCTTAATGGGTTAAGGGCAAGACAAAACAGCAGCAGTGACAAAGAGTCACCTTGAAATAGCCCCCACTGAAGTTTTATCCCTAGGATAATAATTTGTCCTTTATCATGACTTAGCTGCAAAGTGGTTTGTCATTGTTTCATAGTCACTTTGATGTAACTGATTACTATAGGGTGTATCTTACACATCTGTAAGCACTCCTTTATCCATGACTGTGGGATGTTGTCACATGAATTTTTGTAATCTTTCCATGCCATACTTTGATTCTTTCCCTTTTTATGATTCTCCACTAGGACTTTATTTAAAATCAAATTACCCTTTTTTCTTTATGACTTTCTTGTATTATCCTTTCATTCTATTGCCATGATCAAGTTTTCTTTATATGACTATAAACTCTGTTTGCATCAGTTCTAACATATCATTTATACATCGTCCGAATATTGGTCTATAGTTTTTAGGACAACTTGTACATTCACTGTGAAGCTGGAGTATCATTTTTCTTGTTAACCAGGTTGGTGTCTGTTCAGGACACAAATATAAATAGTTCTTACTTAGGGCTAAATGTTTGTTTAAAGATGTTAATACTTTTATCCAGAAGTTAGGTACTGCATCTGGGCCTGGGGATTTCCAGTTAGGAGCTTTGCTTATAGATTCATAGACTGTTACTAGGCTAATGACCCAAGGGTCCCTTCTAAGCCTAGCCAAGTTTTTCCAAAAGAATAATGATGTCCTGCATCCAATTAGAACATTGAGGGCCAGGCATTTATAAGATACTTCTGTCCATAAGGGACATGGGTGCCAGACCTGGAGTAAATTTCCTTTTCCCCATCCACTTGTCTAGGTTGTGCTTAATCTGAGTAATAGATGAACTCAGCTTCACATGGATGGGAAGCCTGTTCCATAGGAGGGGCAGTCTCGGGGACAAATATTTGTCTCTCCATCATGTTGTGTTTATGTCACAAACAAAAATTAGGTCCCTAGACCATATATTTCTGGTACTCTTTGACTTATGAATTTGTAGGAGATTCATAAGTGTGGGTTTTGCGATGCCTTGTAAGTCAGGCATAGATCACCCCTCAGCGATTTATAGGAGACTGAGTAGAAGGAAAGGGCTTTAAGGCACTGTGCATAAGACAGGTTTTTATGTCTTGTATTCTTGTATTCATAATTTTGTTTCAGTTTCTCTGGCCATTACTTCATTCCATCTCATATGCTGTACATTTTAACTTCTTACTTTTTCTTTTACTTCTTCTATCCATTCATCATCTTCGCTATGTTCCACAGGGTCTTCATAAATATTTCTCCAAAATGTGTTTATTTCTTATTTTTTGTGATGTTTCTATTCCTTTTGGCTTATTTCCCAATTCTCAGTAAAACTTCTTGGGCCATCAATGACTTGCTTATTTTATACTTTTCCTTTATAATTAACAGCATATCTTCTAAGTTTTGTGACAGTGCTGATATCTTTAGTTGGGCCTACTTTACATGGTCGACTTTTCAGAGACCATATGATCGACTTTCGAAAAGCCGACTATGTAAAATAAACACAAAACATACAACAAACACTTACCTTTCAACTGTTAGATGGGGGGCAAGCCCCCCTGCACCCCCCCACACCCCCTGTAACTTAAATATATCAACTCAGACATTGCACTACAGTGCAGAAGAAGGAAATTTTTCCATTCCACACTGTGCAGAGATAGCTGTTCCTCATGGTCGGCTTTTTGAAAGTCGATCATATGGTCTCGGCTATATGAAAGTCGACTTTCTGAAAAGTCGACCATGTGAAGGGGACCCCTTTAGTTTATTTGCAACAGTGTTTGATAGATCCTGGTCTATTCTGAGTCTGCGCACTGCTTTTATAAGTATTTTTTCTGATCTTTTCCCTTTTCCGTACTCTTCTACAGTGACACTTCTTGTGTTAACTGCTTTATAGTTTTCTCTGTTCATTACTTCCATGATGGCATTTGATTTCTTCCATTTCTTTCACTTATTGCCCTGTGTTTTTGTGGTAAGACTTTATCTGTTATTAAATAAAAAGTCAAAAAAACAGCGAATAACAACCACTGAAATCAGTCCACAAAAATAATCCGCTGTAATAGGTGGCAGGATCCAAAGAGAACTTCACAGCACAGTTTAAAAGCTGTTTATTAAAAACATAAGAACTCCAGTTAAGTGCTTTCATCTAACATAGTAGACTTTTTCAGAACACCATAAGAAATTTAAACCTAGCTTATATACTCCCCCTAACCAATCAAACACATAATATAATCAAATCAATCTATTAAAAACATAATTGTGGAATACTAATCTCTTAAAGTGCACAATGCTTTCATTAAAAAGTATCACAACTTTAAAATATATATATGTATAAAATCCTACCTATATCTTAAATAAAATCATGTAGAATTATTGTATATTAATAAAGTTATGTGCTTTCTACCACTCAAATGTATATAAAGCACAAATTAAATATGGGTATTAAACTTTTAGTTCCAGGATGGGCTTAATAGATATACTGTCATTAATTCCCGGGTGTACTGTTGCATTCAAAAAAATTTGCCATTTAATTTCTCTCTCACCTAGTTTTTTCTAATATCACCACCTCTGGGATTGACTAGTATATGCTCTAAAATAGCAAACTTAAACATATCACAACATGGACTTGCACCATATGTCTGTATAAAGCATTGGTTATGTCTTTCTTCCTAATACAGTAATAATGGTCATGTATTCTGTTTCTTAGACATCTGTCGGTTTTACCGACATAAAAACAAGAACATTTTGTACATTTTGCTAAATATATCACATGTTGTGTCCGACAATTCCCATTCTGGAACCTTACTACTGTTTGAGTCATGTCTTCCAATTTTAGAGTGGCACCTTCCATAATGGCAAAACATTGGTTGCATTGTCCGCATTTATGTGTACCCCCCATTTCTTTATTGTTATTACTACTATTGTTATTCACCTTCCTCTCAAGTTTGCTCTTAAGATTACATCCAGTTTTATGTACAAATATAGGATGTTCTCCTAAAAGGGTGTAAATATTCTCATCTGTTTTCATAATGTTCCAATTGGATATAACTATCTTTTGTATATCCTTGGAATGGTTACCATATTGCAATATACATGCTCATTGGAATGGGTTTACATTGTTCTTGGTATTATTATTCATAATTTCTGGTTCACTTAGTCCTCTTCCTAATAGGGGTTTGTATTTATTACCCCACTCCCCCTTGACATATTTGATGGTATTGTCAATAAGACAAGTAGGGTATCCTCTTTTACTAAACATACTCCCTATAAAATCCAGTTCATTGACCATGTCATTAAAATCTGACGTCAATCTTGCTGCCCTAATACATTGTCCCTTCATAATACTAGCCTTTTGACTGTAAGGATGGCAGCTAGAATAATGCAAATATGCATTACTAAAAGTACTTTTCCTGTGTATTCTAGAACAAAACTGTGCTGTGAAGTTCTCTTTGGATCCTATCACCTATTACAGCGGATTATTTATCTGTTATTAATTTAGCTGCACATTAACATAGCATATTTACTCCTGTTATATTAAACAAATTTCTTTTGAAAAATGTAATTACTGTGTTCATTTGTTTAATCAAACTTCTAAAATTTTGGGTCTTATTGACTTTCTGTAATCTGTTTTCATTAATATTAATATGTCTCTCCATCTCTATTAAATCAAACAACTCTTGCCTTAGATAATTTTCTTCAACACCAAGAGCACTTTCTTTGTTCTCTGTTTGCTGCAGGCATTCTACAGAAAGTTCCTGAACATCTTCCTGTGACATATTCTCTTCAGCTGCATCCAGCATCATCTGTTGCTCTTTCATATGGGAATTTACTTGTCTATCACTACATAACATTGACTGTGTCAGAGTTGCCAGTGTTTCTTGCCCCCTCCGTTGCTATGCAACTCCAGCTGAACTTTTGTACTCATTTCCTACTAAAGGGTCCAGATAATCTTCATGTGGCAAGTGATCAGATGCTTCCCATTCTACCTGTTTCTCCTTAATTTGTTAGATTCATTGTTCCATCATGCTGTGACATTAACACTGTAGGATTTTCTACATTAAATCCTTCACTTTGCGGGTAATCCCTAACTTCAGTTTCTATTTCTTTTAATTGCTCATTTCTAATCCTCGTTTCTACTTTCTCTCTTTGTTTTCTTATTTATTTATTTTTTGTATTGTGAAATGTTCTATTTACAGATGCCTTTGCCTGCATTTCACTGCAAATATCTTTGGTGACACTTTTTTGTACTAATTTGTTTTGCTTTTTCCTTTGCATAAATATTGCACCATTTTAAATTTATTTTATTTTCCCATGTCCATATTTCTTCAAATGTCTTCTGCTCCTCCTGTTTCTCCTTACTTTGGGGTCTAGTTATTCCTTCATGCTGTGACATAAACTGTGTTAGACTTTCTACACTAATCCTTCACTTTGCAAGTATTCCATAACTTCAACTTCTGTTTGTTTAATTTCTACTTTACTAATCTTCAGTTTTACATTCCTCCTTTGTGATCTCATTTTTTGTATTTTGAAAGCTTCCATACCTGGATGCCTTTCCATGTATTTCACCTCGGATATCTTTGGAGCTGCTGTTTTGTATTGATTACTTTGGCTTTCTCCTTTGCATAAATATTGCAGTATATCAGATCTCTTTTTCTTTCCCATGTCCATGTTTATTTTTTATGCCTTTCAAAAATCTCTAGGTTTTGTTCTTTATATTTTTGTACTTCCCTGGTTGCTTCTTTTTTCAAATGGGCCAAAGTTTCTTTATCAGTATAATGTTTTTCAAGGATTTGTTGTATTACTGAACACAGAAATGCAGTTGAAGTTTTTGATAGTTTTTATTGTGTAAGGATTTTCCTTTTCTGTAATTTCTGTCTTGATCTTTTTGAATATTTTCTGTCTGGAAATTCTGGGCTTCTTGCATAATAGTAACAATATATAATTTTCTTTCTTATCCTCAGTAGTCCACTATATCATCATTATGGCTCTTTTCTGGCCTATCAGTTTTTGTGAAAAAAAAAAAAAACATTTTTTTCTGCTAGGATGGCAGAAATAAAAAGTAAATTTGAAAAAGTGGAACAAGAAATGGTTGCGAAAAAGAAAACAAAACTATTGAAAGACATGGGTGATTTTTGCAACGGTGTAGTGTATGCCTGTCATCAGAAGCCGAAAAGGGGAGGGGCCAGGACTAAGCAACCAGGTGAAGTTGCCTCTGCCTTAAGGGACTCATCTGTATCCTTGGGTGAAACATTTTCTAAAAAGAGTGTTTAATTTGAAAACATACATGAATTTAGTTCTGGTGGACATTTGTTACAACATGGACAATGTCAGAAGGAGTCTTTTTCCCAGGAAGGAAGGGGAAGAGGCAGAAAGAATTGGAGCACATGGAAGAATTTGTGATAGCAACCAGTCGGGTTGCATTTAAACCTAGTGACTTTTTCTGGACTGTAATAGCTTAAGGTGAATTGTATTTAATCTCAATAACTCTGCTGTTGTTTCGAACTTTCATGTTTGTTTGTCTGATGGTCCTCAAACACAGAGGCTACAGGTAACTAATTTTTCAGACTTTTATATTTCTGCAGACACCCTGAATGTTTCATGTAAGGGTACTAAGTTAGTATACACTAGGTTTCCTACGTTGGTTGATGTACTCTTAGAAGTGAAGAATTTTTGTATGAAGCTTTATTTGAGGGTATATTGCAGTAAGAATGTACCATTTGTAAAATCTAGGAGGCTGGAAACATTTGAGGATGACCCTTTGTCGGATTTATCTATACACAAATGTCAGCTTTTTGGACATGATGACATTTTAGAAAATGTAAATGAAGAGGGTGAAAGTGCGAGTGTTTTTTGCACTGGATATACTAAGCTTAATATTCCTAAAATGTTGTATACTAGTACTTTTTGTCCACCCAAATATTCTTCTGCTATATGCTTATTTGAGCAGATCTTATGCAAAAAAGTTGAATCTGAATTTTCAAAGTTCATTAAAATGCCTAAGAAATACAATTTAACTTAAAATGAATGGGAAGTACTGAATGAATTAAAGAAAGATCTGAACAAGTATATGTTTAACCAATCTGACAAGGGGTAATTTGGGCAGTGATTAATAGGTATTCAATATGTATAAATTGTTGAAAAACTTTTATGCATAAGAGGGTGATTGTGAAGATATGTGAAGGCTGCCAGCCTAGCCAGATAGAATTTTGTAGATAATTCTGTCATTTGTAAATATTAATATAAGCCACAGGCTTGTTCTCTTAAATGGAAGAAAATGGTGTTAAATGTGGAACTGCAAAAATGTAACAACAGTGCACTCTGCTGTAGGAAAGCTGATAAGTCAAGCATTGTATAATTGTTTGATCACAAAACCCAGACCCAAGATGTCTGGATGAAGGAATTCTTGCCTTTGTTTTGAGACCAGAGTTAATTGCCAGAATTTGCATGTACAATGTCTTTTATTGCTGTAGCGTCTTGACCAGGTGTAAGATCAAAAGGGCTGTTACACTCTAAGCTTCTGTTAGTCTGGGAACCAGAGAGAAATGATGTAATCTGAAATTAGTCAGTAGGACTGTGTTATCAATTTAAAGATAGAGAGACTCAGAGCATTTAGCATTTGTCTTGAGAACATCCAACTAACCAGCACTCTGCCTGTGTTCTGTATGTAAGTAGGATCTTAGACGTCAGTGTTTCTCTTAGAAAGCTCTAGAATGCATTGAATATATATAATGATACTGTACAAAGCTGCTCCAAATAAGCCTTGACTGTTCAGTTGCACTTAACCATTTGCATAATAATATTGCACAGTAATAATTGGACACCATTTGATAAGGAACTTTTTAGTAGCCAGCCTTCCCCAGGAGTGTCTGTGTGGTTGTATATAACTCTTATCTCAAAGTGTGTGTGTCAGCTACTTGGGCAGGGACACAAAGCACTGATTGGACAGAGAGGGTGCTGGAGGTTTTAGCGTGCCCACTAGGCTGAGATCTAGACCCTATAGCTGTGCTAGTAGGGAATCTTATTGAGAATCTGGAGAGAAAGGGAGAAACCAGCCCCAGACTGATTGTGATCTCTGTGTGCTCTTAAGGGAAATTGTACTTTACTATGTGTGTATTTGTTATCCTCCCCTATGTGGATGCCCCTCACTGGTTTTAGTGGTGAGGATTGAGGCTCCTTGATTGCTGGGCCAGTGCATGGGCATCACATATTAATTGTTCGGCAGTGGTGGGATATCCACACCACATATTAATTGGTTGGCAAATAGTAACTGGCTTGTAGTGGTGTGGATAGTGAATTCCTGTAGCCAAAATGCCAATAGTAGGCTGTCTTGAGACAAGAGGGGTACTGAACTACCATCCTGTAGAGATCCTGATAGGGAATGATTTTGATGAGGCAGTACCATGTGTTTATGCAGTTACACGCAGTCAGGCTTTGAGACAAGCATGTGGGTCTGGTAGCCTGGGGGAGACCCAGACATACCACATACTTGCAGCCAGAAACTGGTGAGGTGGTTACTTCAGGGAGAGAGCTACTCTGTAGCAGTGAGACTTAAGGTGAGCCACAGCTGCTTGTGGGTACTGATGTTCCCTTGGACAGAGGGACTGCAAGGGTAGAGGTGAGTAGTAGTACCTAGGCTGACAGTGAGGCACTGCTGTCAGAGGATACCAGACTTCCTGTGGAAGGGAAGCTAGAGAGGGTTACAAGGAGAGAGTTGAGACTGGCAGAGCTCTCAGACCCTACATTGCAAGACCTGAGAGAGGTAACTAGTGAGGCACCTGATTCTCAAGGGAAGGGGGAATCTGTATACTGGGACAAAGGGTTACTGTATAGAGAGTGCACCCCTGAGGGAGGGCTAGAAGGTGAGAAAGTACAGCAGTTGGTAGTGCCTAGAGCCTACCATCTGGCGCTTCTAGCCATAGCCCATGATATTCCTTTTGCAGGTCATGTGGGCATAAAACGTACAAAGAGATATATTATGCAGAACTTCTATTGGCCTGGAATTTCCAGAGATGTAACAAGGTACTGCAGGACCTGTGAGTACTGCCAAAATAAAGGCAAGGCAGGAGACAAGGTGAGAGCTCATTTGATGCCTTTGCCTGTGATTGAGGAGCCATTTCAGAGGGTAGCTATGGATATTGTGAGGCCTCTGAGTACCCCAAGTTCCAGAGGGAAAATATTATATCCTAGTGGTAGTAGATTATGCTACAAGATTCCCTGAGGCAGTGGCTTTCTCCTCTATTGAGGCAGAAAAGATGGCAAATGCTTTGTTAGAAATTTTCAGCAGGGTAGGTTTCCCAAAAGACATACTGACTGACAGATGTACCAATTTCGTGTCAGACATGTTGGCTTGTCTGTGGAAGTACTGTGGGGTGAAGCATCTGAAGACCACCCCCTGCCATCCCCAGACTAATGGTCTTGTTGAGAGATTAAACGCTATACTCAAGTCAATGCTATGAGCATTTGCAGACCAGTTTAAGAGGGAGTGGGACAAATATCTGCCCCATCTGTTGTTTGCTTACAGAGAGGTTCCCCAGGAATCCACAGGTTTTTCACCCTTTGAATTGTTGTATGAGCATAGGGTGAGGGGACCTCTACAATTAATTTGTGATGAGTGGGAAGGTGAGTGTGAACCTCACAAGGAATCTGTTGTGGCATATGGCCTAAACAGTTGGGAGGGTGGCCTAATGGTTAAGTAGTTTGCCTTACAAACACAAGGTGCAGGGTTTGAGTCTCACAAGGGATAATTGGCTAGACTTAAAATGGCTCGCAATGGCAGTTAGCTTAGTACTAATCTATGAACCTATGAACCTATGAACCTCAGGACAGGGCTCAGGGAACTCATGAGTTTGGCCCAGGAAAACCTGGCAGAAGCCCAGTAACAGAAAAAAGGTATGGTATGACAGGAATACTCGAGCTAGAGAGTATGCTGTAGGGCAGCAGGTAATGGTTCTCATTCCTTTCAGACACAACAAGCTGCAAGCAGCTTGGGAGGGACCATACAAAGTGGTAAGAAAGGTAAGTGATGTTAACTACATGGCGGAACTGCTAGGCAGGAGGCAGGGGCACAAATTGTACTGTGTTAACATGATGAAACCTTACCAAGATAGGGAGGCCCTTGTGCTGAGTATTTGCAGTGGATTGCAGGAGGAGTCTGAGGGAGATCTGGTGACTGATCTCCTCAGTGAGGCTTGGAATGACACCTCAGTGGAAGGGGTAGCAATGTCCCAGCAGCTATCTCCAACCCAAGTTAGAGAAATCCGAGCAGTGTTACAGGAGTTTGGGGACATGTTCACTGGGAAACCAGGGTGCACCCACCTAGTGCAGCATCAGCTGAATACAAGACCCCAAATGCCTATTAGGCAGGCCCCTTATAGAGTGCCTGAGAGGGTCAAACAGACTCTGATGGAGGAGCTACAGGAGATGTTGGAACTAGGGGTAATTCAAGAGTTCAACAGTCCCCAGGCCTCCCCAGTGGTGCTGGTGCCAAAGAAGGATGGCAACACCAGGTTCTGTGTGGACTACAGGAAATTAAATATTCACACAGAGTCAGATACTTACCCCATTCCTAGGACAGATGAGGCCCTAGAGCAGCTGGGTGGGGCTAAGTATCTTACCACCATTGATCTTACCAAGGGTTACGGGCAGGTGCCCTTGACTCCCAGTGCTAGAGAGAGGTCAGCCTTTGTGACTCCTTTTGGCTTGTATGAGTTCACAAAGATGCCCTTTGGGATGAAAAATGCCCCAGTGACTTTCCAGAGGCTGGTAAATCGTATCCTAGCAGGAGCAGGAGGATTTACCCTTGCTGACCTATTTGATATTGCCATCTACAGCCATTCCTGGCAAGAGCACTTTCAACATGTCAGGGAGGTGCTGGGCAGACTACAGAGGGCAGGGTTGACCATTAAGCTCAGCAGATGCCAGGAGGTATGGCACAGGTCTCCTACATGAGACATATAGTAGGGAGTGGTAAGATCAGGCCAGAATATGCCCAGGTAGAAGCCATTCAGGCACAGCCTGCACCTGTTACCAAAAAGCAGGTGAGGGCATTCTTAGGGACAGCAGGGTACTACAGAAAGTTCATCCCCAGTTATAATACTATTTCTGCTCCCCTCACAGATCTGACAAGGAAGAACAGGCCAGATAATGTAGTGTGGATCCCAGCATGTAAGCAGGCATTCCAGGAGCTTAAGGAAGCTTTGGGAGGATCCCCTGCATTAGCCAGTCCAGATTACAGCAAGGAATTTGTTGTGCAGGTGGAAGGGATTTGTTGTGCAGATGGATGCTTCAGACCATGGGCTGGGGGCTGTACTTAGCCAGATTTCTTCAGAGGGAGAAGAGAACCCAGTGGTTTATCTCAGTCGTAGACTTCAACTCAGGGAGGAATGCTATGCAGCTGTAGAAAAGGAATGTCTAGCCATAGTTTGGGCACTGCAGAAACTTCAGCCTTATCTGTATGGAAGAAAATTCACTGCAGTGACAGATCACAATTCCCTAACATGGTTAAACAGAGCCAGCCAGCAAAATGCCAAGTTGCTAAGATGGAGCCTAGGGTTGCAAGCATATGATATGTCAGTGCAGCACAGTAGTGGGATTAGCAATGCCAACGTGGATGGGCTCTCAAGACAGGGAATGGGGTAAGGTATACACAGATAGACCTAACCCTCTCAAGCAACGTTTCTCAAGGGTCACTTGAAAAACTAGCTTGAGTTCTCCGGGGGGGGGATAAATTAATATGTGATGCCCGTGCACTGACCCAGCAAACATAGAGCCTCAATCCTCACCACTAATACCAGTGAGGGGCATCCACATAGGGTAGGATAACAAATACATACATAGTAAAGTACAATTTCCCTTAAGAGCACACAGAAATCACAGTCAGTCTGGAGCTGGTTTCTCCCTTTCGCTTCAGATACCCAATAAGACTCTCCACTGGCACAGCTATAGGGTCCAGATCTCAGCCTAGTGGGCAAGCTAAAACCTCCTGCACCCTCTCTGTCCAACCAGTGCTTTGTGTCCCTGCCCAAGTAGCTGACGCACACACACTTTGAGATAAGAGTTATATACAACCACACAGACACTCCTGGGGAAGGCTGGCACAGGTTCTCCAACTGTGCCCCTTTTACTCAGACTATACAGTAGAAAGCACTGCCACCACCCACTAATATTTATCAACTACTAAAAAGGCCCTTATCAAAGGGTCTCCAGTTATTACTGTGCAATATTATTATCCAAATGCTAAGTGCAACTGAACAGTCAAGGCTTATTTGGAGCGGCTTTGTACAGTATCACTATATATATGCAATGTACTCTAGAGCTTAAATTATCTCTATACAAAACAGCCACAGTTGAAATGTTTAAAAATATTTAATAATAAATAATAAAAACACAAGAAAATACTTCTTACTACACGGTGCTAGTCAAGAGTTAAGACACAGGAAAATGCATAAATTAATACAGTAGAATAGTTCTGACTTCAATACAGAAAACAACTGTCTAATCTTCCTATTTCCTAGCTATTTCTAAGAGAAATACTAAAGTCTGTGATCCTACTTACATACAGAATACAGGCAGAGTGTTGGTTAGTTGGATGTTCTCAAGACAAATGCTAAATGCTCTGAGTCTCTCTGTCCTTAAATTTATAATACAGTACTACTGACTCATTTCAGATTACATAATTTCTCTCTGGTTCCTAGGCTAAAAGAAGCTCAGAGTGTAACAGCCCTTTTGATCTTGCACCTGGTCAGGAAACTACAGCAATAAAATACATTATACATGCAAATTCTACCAAGTAACTCTGGTCTCAAAACAAAAGCAAGAATTCCTTCATCCAGACATCTTGGCTTCAGGTTTTGTGATCAAACAATTATACAATACTTGACTTATCAGTTTTCCTACAACAGAGTGCACTGTTGTTACATGTTTCGCAGTTCCACATTTAACACCATTTTCTTCCATTTAAGAGAACAAGCCTGTGGCTTATATTAATATTTACAAATGACAGAATTATCTACAAAATTCTATCTGGCTAGGCTGCCAACCTTCACATATCTTCACAGTGATTATGTGAAGTTGATGAAAAACCGCATTGTTGAATTTATTAATAAATTGTTAGAGTTGTTAGAAAGGGGTGAACAATTAGTTTTTTTTAACTGTTAAAGATGTGATAAATTGTCTGTGTCTAAACCAGTGAACCCAATACCCTGTGCTACACCAAAAATTCATAAGGACCTGAATGACCCCCAGGAAGGCTGATAGTGTATGGAGTAGGCTTTTATTTGGAAAAGGTGGTCATTTTACTGGACTCTGTGTTAAAGGAGTATTTGTGTAGGGTCCCTGTGCATGTAAAAATACTCAGGAATTATGGGAACTAGAAAAGAGAATTGAGTGGCAAGAAGAATTTTATTGGGCCACAATTGATGTTAATGCCCTTTATACTGACATTAAGGTAGAATGGTGTTTCAGGGCTATTTGGCATATTTTGGGGGAAGGGCCATGTACAGCATTTATTCTTAGGTTATTGGAGTTTTGTTTGACTCATAATTACTTTCTGTTTGAGAAAGCAGTTTATTTACAGAAAAAGGAACATTAATGGGAGCCCCATATGACCCCTCATATACAGTCATTTATATGGGGGAATTTGAAAAATAGATTTATGTATGGTACAAGGTTCTTTAGGGAGCATGTAGTACTGTATAAATGCTATACAGATGATTTGTTTTTCATCTGCAGGGATTCCTCTTACAAATTCCTTTTGTTTGTGGAGGGGTTAAATAATAACTCCCATGACTTGAGGTTTTCTTTTGAAATTAAAAAGGAGGTCATTCAGTTTTTAGATGTTGAATTTTATGTGGATAAGTATAATAACATTCAGCATAATCCTTTTCGGAAACCCACAGCTGTCAATAATTTTTTGCATGCATCCAGCATGCGTTCCCTACATCTAATTGACTCCCTTCCTGTTGGGGAGTGTAAACATATTTGTCATATCTCACATGTTAGTTTGAAGCATAAATATTTGCAGGTTGTTGGATAGGGACTATGGTAAGGAGATGTTAGATTCAGCAATATATTAGGTTAATGGAAGAAAATCATATAGGAAAGATGGACAGTCTAACAACTACTTGAGGAATGGAGGGAGAAATAATGAGGTGGGTGACAAGAAGGATGTCTATTTTGTGATCAAGTGGTGTCTTTTCTCTGAAATAATGAAAAAATGGTGAGGATAGCCATCATTTAGTGTGTTTGGATGAACAGGTTGGTCAGTTGTTTCCCAAAAATGTTAGATTCGCATATGGGAGATACCCAAATTTAAAAGAACTTTTGACTGGAGGCTTTTCAGGTGCCTATAATGAAAAACAGATAGTGAGTACCTTTCCATGTGAACACTGCAGGGTGTGTAAAAGAGTTAGGAATTTATTTGCAATGTTTATTAATAGGAGAAAATTTGTTTCTACGTATAAATTTGGTTGCAACTCCTGTGGTGTGGTGTACATTCTGGGTTGTGCCTGCAGGAATTCAAAGTGGTATGTACGGCAAATGAAAATGATGGTCAAAGTCAGGGTGTTGGAGTATTTGGGTGATATTCGCAATGGAAATATGAATAGTCCTGTTGCTGGACACTTTCATATTACACACGGGGGTTTTGATGAAACATTAATTTTTAGTGTGTTTAGCCGGCCAATTATGTATACAGGGGGTGACCAGGTTAATAAGTTGATGGAGTTGCAAAGTAGTATGATCTTAAATTTTAGAATGTTGCGCCCAAGGGGGTTGAATCTTGAGGTTAATTTGACAGTAAGATATAGCCTGACACATTGTTTCAAACTCTGGGAAATTCGTATCCCAAGGAGTCCAAATGGGTGGTTATTTTGATAGAATTAAATGGTTTTGTGAATTTAACTGGTGAAAAACATTATGTATTAAAATATTTGCAAATAGTTTTTATTAATGGCTATATATATATATATATATATATATATATATATATATATATATATATATATATATTGATTGATTGATTGTACTAATGTTAATATTATTAGATTAAAAAATGTATTTGGAATTGCATGAAATGAAAATGTTTGCAGCACTTGAAGGGTGAAATTGTTAATTCAATGAAAATATGTCATTGGATCAATAGGAGGTGTGAGGTATAAAGGTGGTGCTGGTTTTGATGTGTGTTATCCACTGAAGGCAAACTGCCGAGATACCAGATGTTACGGCTCAATATTAACTGAAGACTGCTTAATGTCCATGATGATCACTGTTTTTTTCATTTTATTATTTTGTTACTGTTTAAACTTGTCAATTTTTGTGGACTACTACTTCCTTCTACAGTGGGGAGGGGGCATCCTCCCCCTGAGCCTGGCCTAACCCAATTGTTGGAATGCTTTTATGTCTTGAAGATTCTACACTGTCATTTTTTTCCAGTCCTGGAACCAGTGCACATATCAGGATCTGACACTTTTTTATCCTGGGACTTGTGTACCCAGTTGTCTTTTTTTTTTATTTTTTAACCTACTTCTGTCCATGATATATACTATATGAAATACATTGTGCACATCAGTGTTGTACCCTGTAATGTATAGCTTATTTTAAGAGAAGCTCATTGCTAACCAGTATATGCATTTCTGGATTCCAACATGCTCTTGTTTGTTAAATTTCTTAGGAAAGCTATTTCATGCATTTGCAGCTCACTAGAAGAAATCCTCCTAGGACGTTATGAGACTAATGGCCCTAGAGCCTTTTTAAGCCTAGCCATTCATACCTCAGTTTTCATAATTATCAATGCTCAAGGACTAGAATGACTTTGGTATATGGCTGTACCTTATAGCATCTACAAGCTGCTGCTGTCCATAATGATCACAGGTCATTACTAAGATGAAGTGTCATTTTGCAGTCCCTGGTAGTACACACAAAGTTATTTCTGACAATGATATGCAATTTACTAGCCAGCAATTCACAATATTTGCTAATGAGTGGGATTTTATCCATGTCACGAGTACGATGATTTTGATTCTGATTTGGCAGAATGTGCAGTCAAAGTGCGAAACATTTCCTACAGAATTCAAAATGAGATAATAGTGATGTTTTCCTGAATCTTTTGAATCTCAGAAATATTCCTCATGATAAACATCTCGGTTCACCTGCCCAGTGATGTCTGTTGAGACAAACCAAAACTACATTACCAGTCATTAATAGTTTATTGGTTCCAAGTGCTAATAACAGCTCAGTGAAAGGTCATCTGTTAAAGAAATGCCTAGCCCAGAAGTCTTATTATGACAAGTTCAGCAAACCGCTCAATCCATTACATGAAGGAGAGACAGTGAGAATGCAAACATGCAATGGTTATGATCGGATTGGAGTCATGAAAAAGTATTTGTATGGAGCCGAGATCGTACATTGAGGAATCACAAGGAGTAGAGTTTAGGCAGAATTGGAAACATTTAATGCCGGTGTCTGAGTCTGTACCACAGCATCTAGCCTGTGAGAAAGACTCTTTAACTCACAATGGGCTGTCCAGCATTCCAGTTCCAGAGGACGTTCCAGTGAATATCCCTGTTTATGAGATGAATCCTGTCACTTGTCCAGTCAGGATAAAACAGACAAGCATTCCTGTCCTTGAAACGCTTCTTAAAGATAAAACACATGCACACACTATTCTACATCCTCTCCTTTTGAGAAATAAGTCATGCATTATTGACGACATTGATTGACATGCAATTGATATAAATAATTCTTTGACATGCAATTATACAGAACTAAATACATATAGACATCTATGTTCAGGTTGCTGTGTATTTCACACTAGGTCTGCAAATACAACCAAATTGTGTGACGTAGAAATTAGAATTAGGTCTAGCAAATGGAACTGTCTCTTTTGAATGTTCAACTTTGGGGACATCAGGAACATTATCAGGAATGCAAGTAGAAGTTAAGACACGTTCTGCAACAGGAATAGTGTCTGGATTGCTCTGAGATCTAGAGTCTGTATCACAGGAACAATGCTGTGATATTGATTCTGATACAGGAAGAAGATGTCTGTGATTTCTCTTGTACTCCACACCCTGACATTCTACGAAGTAGGTTCTCGGCTCGGCACATATACCTGTTACTTGACCAATCTGCTTGAAGCCTTTCACTATTTGTATCCTTGCTGTCTCTCCTTCTTTCAATGGATGAAGGAATCTGCTCAATTTGTCATAGCTGGACTTCTGGAAAGAATGCTTTCTGAATAGTTGGGCTCTAATTGGTCTGTTGTTCTTTGCTTTAGGCCTCAACAAACTGGAACTGATAGACATTGTTGTTATGATTTGCCTAGATAGAAGTCTGTGAGCAAGCAAGCCAATTATATCATCATGGGGTATGTTTCCAAGAGTGAGTAAATTCAAAAAGACATTGGTATTATCATGTCTTGACTTCTCTAGTAATTGCTTTGCACTCTGTACTGCACATTCAGCTAGTCCATTTGACTGCAGGTATTCAGGATTACTAGTAACATGTACAAAGTCCCATTCTTTTGCAAATTTTTGAAACAACTGACGGGCAAATTGGGTACCATTGTCAGAAATAATTTTGTGTGGACTACCATGGAATGAGAAATGATGTTTCAACTTGATGATCACAGCAGTGGAAGTTAGACTAGGCAGTAAATCAATCTCAAACCAGTATGAGTAAGAGTCTACCAACACTAAGTAATGCTGATTGTCCCACTCAAATAATCAGTGGCTACTGTTGACCAAGGTAGTTCAGGAACTTGATTTAGCTGAAGTGGTTCTTTTTGAAAACGTGGTTTAGTACTTTCGCATACTGAGCAAGAAGAAAGTACTTTAGCAATGTATTTTGCTAGAGAAGGCCAAATTACTAGTCCTCTCATCCTTTTTTTTGGTAGATTCAGAACCTGGATGACCACAATGCAAAATCTAGATATATTCATGTTGTAGGGAAGCAGGAACAACAACTTTAGGACCTTTGAAAATAATGCCATCTTCCGCCAACATCTCATCTGTGTAAGGAAAATAAGTTTGCACTTCAGGCGGTACACTAGATTGGTTTGACGGCCATCCAACATTAAAGAAGTAGTTGAGCTTTTGCAAAACTGAATCAGTCTCTGTATGATCTCTCAGCTCAAGTCTCATGGTAGAAAAATTATGCACTTCCATGACATCAAAGTCAAAATTCTCTGCATTAAGCTGTTACATCGTATTTCTGGGCAATCTGTATCAGCCAGATAAAGAAGTCTGCCTTTTGTAAAGACCATTTTGAAGTTGTACTTTTGCAATTTGAGATAGACTTCTTTAAAATATTAACTAGAGGTTGGTTATCAGTTTCAATCTGAATAGCTCAACCATAAATATAGTCATGAAACTTGGAACATGCAAATACTGTTGCCAAAAGTTCTTTCTCAGTTTGAGCATACTGCGTTTCAGTGTGGGTAAGAGATCTAGATGCATAGGCTACTGGTCTGCCTTCTTGAAGAATAACTGTACCAGGACCAAATTTTGAAGCATCACAGGAAAGAGATACTGGTTTATTGACATCATAGTATCTTAATGTAGATGGGGTGGGAATTTTCTGCTTAAGGTCTTCAAATGCTCTCTGGTGATGTTCAAACCAAAACCATGTAACATTTTTGCACATCAGCTCTCTCAAAAGTGCTGTCAACTCACTGAAGTCTGATATAAACTTGCCTAAATAGTTGACCATACCAAGAAAACTTTGTAGAGCTTGAACATTATCTGGTGCTGGCATCTCAAGAATGGCTGCTTGCTTGGACGGGGTTTGGTCGCAAACCAGTGCTAGTAAATAGATGACCTACATATTTAACTTCTGGTAGTCTGAATTTGAGCATTAAGTGTTCACTTCACATCCTCTGTCTAGAACTCTTCTAAGGTTTCTGTCATGCTCTGCTTCACCATTGCCTCCAGCCAATAAATCATCTGCTATTATGGCACAAAGATAACCCGAACAAATTTGTTCCATTGCATGCTGAAAGACTTCACTTGCAGAATTAATTCCAAATGACATCCTGATGAATCTGTATCTTCCAAATGGGGTACTGAAAGTAGTCAGTAGTAAAGATTTGCGATCAAGTATCACTTGCCATAATTAATGTTTTGCATCCAAGCCAGAAAAAACAGTGGCATTTGGTATTAATGATGCAATTTCTTCAACTGTGGACATAGGATGATTTGGTCTCTTTAATGCTTTGTTCAAATCTCTTGGTTCAGTAGATATTCTGATTTTGTCTGAGCCTTTTTTGTGGTCTGTTACCATGGACGACACCCATTCAGTTGGTTCTGTAACTGGACAAATTACACCTTGCTGCACCATTTTATCCAACTGAGCTTTGACCTCATTCTGCATAGCTATCAGAACTTTTCTTGCTGGTCTGACCACTGGACTGACCTCTGGGTCTAACTTCATAGAATACGCAACTGGAAGTTTGCCTAACTTGTCAGTGAAAACATCAGCATACACTGAAAAATAGCTTCAGTAAAATTGGAACTAGGAGATGTGCTTATATGATGAATTTCTTTGGCAAAGGAAAGCAAATTCAATCACAAACTGTCTCTGAGACCTAATAATGACTGTCCAGGTCTTCGGACTACATAGAATAATAACCTGTAGCAGTTTCTAGCCAAATAACATGAAAATACTAATGAGCTTTTGGTTTGAATTTATTCACCTCCAGATGCAACAAGTTTCACACAACTTGTCACATTAAGTTGTTTACTAGCTCTCACCTTTAGCAAAAGTGTCTGCTGACATAACATTACACTTTAAACTAGTGTCTTTTTTAAGCTCAGTAGTTTTACCATTGATCTGGACAGTACAAAACACTTTGTTCTTTGCCAACAAATTCACTACATCAACCTTTTCACCAATCACTGATACACCATCTACATAGAAAGTAGAGTTGCAGCTCCCTATGTGATCAGCTTCCTTTTTAAGTGACCTTTCTTTATAACTATGTGACGTTTACTTGATTTGCAGAATTTTTGAAAATGGTTCCATCTTTTACACTTGTGGCATTGCTGACCAAATGCTAAGCATCTTTCCCTTTTAGACTCGTGATTGGCACCACAATTGCAACAATTAACAATAAAGCTTGATTTGGATTTTGCTGACTCACCCTTGTACTGCACTGAGCATGTCCTCTTCTTAGACCTTGCTGAAAAACTACAGGTTTTACCTGCCACACTTGCAGGGGTTACAGCTGCCATGTGCTTAGGCTTGCTTCTGCTAGCCACGTGTTGCACACTGTCTACATTTGCTCTGGAGCCTGCTGAAACCATGCTCTTTTCACTTGCCAGCATACTTGTGTGCTTTTCTGTAACCTCATGGATTTAACAAATCTCAATAGCCTTGCTCAGCATTAAATCACTGTCATGAAGCAAAATCTTTCTCACTGCAGCACTATTAATACCACACACAAGCCTGTCCTTTATCAACTTATCATTTAAGTCACCAAACCTACACGTTTTAGCTTTGATTCTCAGGTCAGTAATATAAGCTGGAAAAGTTTCTCCTGATTTTTGATCTCTTGTGTAAAGCAAATGCCACTATAATATAACATTTGTCTTGGGGTTACACATTTCCCTGAATTTGTGTTTCAAACACTTGGGGTCTTCCCTTGATTCAGCCTGTACAACAATATGACGTTTTCACCTTCTCCTTCATATACTGCTGGTGCATACACAAATGAATGCTGTCTTTAAATGGCCTCTGACCCAGCTAAGTTTAGCAAAATGAATGCCCTGGTGCATGCATCTTTTCCAGAATAAGCTGCTTATATAAAAGTATTGTACTCTTGCTCAAATATTCTCCAATTCTCTGCAATATTCTGATCAAATACAAGTGATGATGGTTTTCGAAATCCATCTGCCATGCCAACAAATTACAGTAAAACACAATGGAACCAAAGGCCAATTTTAACTGTACAAACATGCACACTTGCACATATGCCTGAATTGTTGTAACTATTCCCAATAGCACAACAAGCCTCCGAATAACTGAACTTTGTGAAATAAAATCTCTCAGGCACAAGAATACTCTTGAAATTACTGTACTGTAAGAAATCATCTCATCGGTGTAAGAAACATTTCAAAATAACTGCACTGAGCAAATAAACTGGGCAGAAGAAACTCAGCGTAAAAAAACATTTTGAAGTAATTGCACTTTGCAAATAAACAGTACACAGCATACTCAAACTTTCCCAAAATGGCTGTACTCTTTACAGTGCAAGAAGCACTTTGCAAACAGACAAACCCAGCAAAAGAAACTTTTCAAAATGGACATATTTTGACTACACTTTATGAAATAGTTGCACTTTGCACACAAATAAACTCTTTGGAATAAATGCACAGTAATAAACACACACTGTAAGCACTTTTTACACACTTTGAGATACTTAGAATAACTCTAGTTATGCCCTGAATGGCTTCAATCAATGCAAAACAGTAGTTTATGTCAAAACACAGCATTTTGCCAA
>NC_056745.1:400675870-400680870 GCF_019279795.1 Protopterus annectens | reverse complement strand
GGCTATGTCGGTTAGACTGAGATTACCTCTCCAGCATGTATAGTAAAACAGAAATGAGACAAAGTGCTGTTTGGGTACCTCAAGAAAGACATACCCTTGATTATTGTAATGAGAAAACAATGCAGTCTCTCGAGCTGGGTCATGTGCTTAGATAAGTACATGCCAAAGAGGACATTAGACTTGGTGATTAGGTAAAGGGATTTCCATAACACTAGTGGATACATAACAATCAAAAGATAACTAATTGTCAGTGAAAGTGCTAGTGTTGCATTTTTTGGCATGTAGATTTAGTGTGTACTCCAGGCGCAACTTGTTGTACGCTAGTTCCTTCTGAAAAATCTGGAAGTGAGACCATGAGGTAGTGACACTACAAGCCCTTGATGTCAGCCTTGACAATGGAAAAGTAAATACCAAATACAAGTGGTCCTGGAATTGATTAGTGAGGGATACCACAGGTGAATACTCTTTTTGAAGAGAGCATGCCTCCCAGCTACATCTAAGAGACTTGGCTATGACCATTAATTAGCCAGTCTGTTATCTAGCAGGTAACATATGAGTTTACATTTAGTTTGCTTAGCTTAGCGATTATGCCAGAATGTGTGTATGTTTATATATATATATATATATATATATATATATATATATATATGTGTGTGTGTGTGTGTGTGTGTGTACAGTGTGTACAGACACACACACACAACATAAAATAAACACATACTGAGACACACATTTGCTTAGCTGTGGGATTTATTTCCATATTGGTAACTGGGTAAGTCAGTTCAGCAGTGCATCTCGGCCACAACAGGGGAACCTTAGAGAAAAAAAAGAGAATTACAGTAGTTAACCTTGAAGTGCACTTCTTATGTGCACTGCCTACACAGACCTGCATTATTATATATGTAGCAAATACAGAATTTATAGATATTCAAGAATGGCTTGAATTGCAAGTCTATCAGTAAAACATGTTGATGCTGTTGCTTTTAGACCACATGAATATAAACAGATTGTGTTACATACATACATATACACATGTGATTACCCAAAACTGCCAACCAGTAATCAAGGAGCCTCAATCCTCACCACTGGCAACAGTGGGGGACATTCACTAAGAGGATAACAGGTACACACACAGTATTTCCAGATGCAGCTCTTTGCATCTAGTGCCATTTCCCTTAAGAGCACACATAGACCACAGTCAGTCCAGGGCTGGTTTCTCCCTCTTTCTCCAGATCCTCAATAAGACTCCCCACTGGCACAGCTATAGAGTTGAGATCTCAGCTGAGTGACCAAACCAAGACCTCCAGCACCCTCTCTGTCCAACCAGTGCTTCGTGTCCCTGCCCAAGTTGCTGACACACACACTCTTTGAGGTTTGATTTACACACACACACACACACACACACACACACACACACACACACACACACACACACACACACATCTGGGAAAGGCTGGCATGAGTTTACTTGCTATGCCCCCTTCTGCCCAGACTAAGATAGTTACCACTGCCAACAGTCACTCCTTATCAGCTACTTTGGGGCCCTTAGCAAAGGATGTGCAATTTTACTCTGTAATAGTAATACTAATACAAATGGTAGTTTGACCAAGAACAAGGCTATTAGGAGTGGCTCACACAGTGTCACCAAATAAATATGCAAGTACTCTCAAAACTTAAATATGTCTACACAGATCAGCCACAATGAAAGGTTTAAATATATTTAATAAAAAATATAAAAAAACAAGACAATACTAAATGTATATCGACAGTGACATCAGAAATCCATACCTCTTGACTTCTTAGCACAAGAAATCTGGAGAAAGCCAAAAATAACAGGGGGACAAAGGTCCAAAAATAGAATATAGCTCCTGTAAACTTAGAACGTTGCTAGAATAACAGGTTTTGACTTGGTATGCATTTTCTGAAGGATATGAAATCTGAAACTCAAATGTCTGTCATTATTTATTGGCTTCAATCCTCAGTGATTTGCCCAAAAACACAAATTGTATGTGGAACAGATCAAAAATACTAGGCAAAAATCTGGACAGTTGACATGTTTGCCAAGATCCCACTCATAACTCTCAGCTTCTTACCTCCAGAATCAGAATTAAACCCAGAAATAATTGAAAACAATCAGAGACACTTTTTTTTAAATACCAGAATTACAGCTCTGACAGAATTCAAGATTATATGAACTGTTATGCATTTCCTGAAGTAAAAAAATCCTTTAACTGTAAATTATTGACATTATTTATTGTGTAACCCACCGCTTTTTCTCAGAAAATTGTTAGTTTTACGAGTGATTACAAATGACAGAGCAAAAGTCTGAGACCAAATCAGCACTTATATTTGCTCAACACAAAGTTAATTTCCTCCAACTTTCATACAGCCCACAGTCACCTTCCATACAGTGCACACTAAACATACCTTCCACATCCCCTTTCCTAGACACACTCAGTAATATACACAAACTTCCAAACACACAGTTAGCAGTGCCCAATCACTCACTTTTCAGTCTGCAGGGACACACACATATGCTGTTCACCAGGATCCTTCTCTTTCTCTCTCTATCTCTTTCACATATAAACACACAGAGACACAGTAGACTACATATATTGCATGCTTTCTACCATGTACATAGCAGTCATTGATTGTCCACTATCTTTGTACCATTCATGGACACATGCTAAATGTTTAACCACTTAAGAAACACGGAAGCGCGCACTTGCACACACATACACACACACACACACACACACACACACACACACACACACACACACACACACACACACACACACACACACATATGCATGATGTAGAAGAATCAGACCTCACACATAGCAAGCCATTCAATTGTCACACACACAAAGCTCACACATACTACATGCAAAAATCAGATCAAGCAGTATATAAACTTTACGTGCTATCCACTGCTCAACTTTCAAAACAAATATGAAAATCCACACTTCAACAAACCCGTGCACACATACAAGTCCAGCATCTGTCTTGTATAACAAGCAGTTGCTGTGCAAAACAAATCAACACTTACTTGAACATATGCATCTGCACACACTCCTGCCATACACAGACAAGTATGTGTGTGTGTGTGTGTGTGTGTATATATATATATATATATATATATATATATATATATATATATTTGTGTGTGTGTGTGTGTGTGTATATATATACTTCATATAACAGTTCATATAATATTGAATTCTGTCAGAGTTGTAGTTCTGGTATTTTTAATGTGTTTGGGCCAAGTGTTTGTGGAGGCTGTGTGTCTGAGCACATGTTCAAGGACATCTTGGTTTAGCCAAAGCCATTAGGCATTTCAGTCAGAGGAGATTGCTTATGGTCATTGGCTGACTGGTGTCACCTGGACTACAGCTTAGAGTAAGCACCTCATTGGTTCTTTTGAGCTTTTATTTTAAGTTGTCTCAGATTTCAAATTTCTGTTACTTAGGAAGTTAAGTTTGTGAGAGTTTCTGCCATTTCACACTGAGCTAATCGAAGGAAGGACACTGAGCAAACTTGGATCTATAATATATAACATTAAGTATGCTGTTTTTTTGCTTATTTTTTCAAGTTATTTATAGCACTTTGTCTACTGCATACTTTTCTAGCTAGTTTCACTGTGTGTGAGGTATTAACTGGAAATTGCCCACTTTTACTAAGCATCTGTTTGGGTTGTTTGATTCTGATCTCCTGCCAAGGAGAGTGTTATATAACTTGTTTGCAGTTAAAAGTTTTCTCTAGAGGCTCCTTTATCTGTTTAAAACTTTCATTTAAAGGCTCATTGCTGCTTTTATGCTGTGAGAAACATTTCTGCAGTTTGTTTCCCACCCTCTCTCCCTATTTGTATGCTGTTGTTATAGTTGGTGGCTTTGCAGCTGCCTGCCCCTACTGGAAATTTGATCTGGGACACTCCTCCCAGTCCAGTGTTATTACCTCATTTTACCTAATACAGGGAGAACATTTGAGAAGGCCAATCCACTTAGTTTCTGCTCCTCCTTTCTGTCTTTCCGCTTAAAAAAAAAATTCTAAGCTTGTTTCCTGCCTTTTCTGTGGGTAGTCTAGTCTGGATACAGATTTGCTGTGTCCAGGACTGTTTGTGGGTTTCTGGAGAAGGTAAACACTTGCACCACACCACACTCATCACATAGTCCCTCAAAACCTACACCACCAAAACACACACATAGAAACACAAAACACACACCTAAATCCATGGAGGCTCGCAGTAAAAACATGCCCAAGCAACAGGGACCTCCAAAGCAGAAACACAAGCAATCTCCACCCCCCAACACAATCCAAATAACACATAGCCCACAATCTCAGTGTGTCACTCAACCTCAGCCCATAAGGCATAACAACGTACCCAACACTCTAGTCATAGGTGACTCTATAGTCAGGCACACTGATCTTCCACTCACCAGGCTAAGCAAGGAGAAAATTACTGTCAGCTGTTTGTCGGGTGCCAGGATCCGCCACATAACGCATGCACTCAGGCCATTCCACAACAAGTACAAAAATGACTCTGTCATTGTCCATGTTGGTGTGAATGACCTGTGACATACCTCCCTGGACATGAAAAGGGACATGGAGCAGCTGTCCGATCTTGTAGCCCAGGCAGGTATGACCCTAGCCCTGAGTAGCATCCTGCCATCACCCAGAATGATACCACAGTACAAGGTAAAATGATTGACTTCAACAATTGGCTAAGCTTCTGGTGTCATTCTAAGGGGATCCAATATCTGTCTGCGTGGGATGACATGATCAAGAAACCACGATGCTTAGCCAGAGATGGCCTGCACCTGTCGCCCCCTGGGATTCTGGATACTGGCTAAGGCTCTAGCCATCCCTATAGTGCCTTTTTTAGGCAAGGTTCAAATGACAAATTCACCACCGTAATAGGTACAAGCAAGCAAAATCTGAGGGCATTGCTACTCAGTGTTAGAAGTCTAAACATCAAAATGCACTCACTCGAGGAACTCCTA
>NC_056745.1:400653370-400670870 GCF_019279795.1 Protopterus annectens | reverse complement strand
ATATACTGTATGTATGCCTCCTGACATCCTTGGCTGGCAGTACCTCCTTTTGTCACAGCGCATACATAAATACTGGCTACTATAACTTGTCACAATATAGGGTCATTGATGGTTGAAGAACTTAATTTTTACTGCCTTAGTAAAATAAATATCCCTCTAATTACCTACTGTGATATATGAAGAATGGTACTGAAAAGTATATGGGGAAATGTATAGACTGCATTTGCCTCAACTTTCAAATGCTAAGTCAATGTAAACTAACAGTCAGACATTCAGGAAAGGTGTGAAAGCTCAAAACATTTTACCACAATGAATGGTAGAAAAAAGTGAGCAAAGAAAATCAGTAGGATGGAATCAGTATTAGACAAATAGCTATGGTGTGGTCTCTGAAGGACAACATATAGCATCAGAAAATGAGAAAATACTTTTAGAACAGTGATTAGATTCCGGTCCAAAGCTGCATGATATGTTTTAGAGAAAAGATGTGAAATATTTTATACTTTTATAATATTAGGACATTTGTTCCTCAACAGGTCTCTTTGCAAGGCACAGTTGTCCAAAGCAATGCTGTGCTGCAAAATTAGGGAAAATCTGTATAGTTATAAAAGTGTACCTACATGAACACAGAAACAATAACAAGCAATACTAATAACAGACCAGATGAAAAATAATTACCAGTGGAGGAAAAAAAAGATTTGTAGCAACAAGCATGAAACACGCATACTTTTGCCTAAGCTTGGATAAGTAGACACAGTTTTGAAAAAACAAGTACATAGCAAACTAGACAGCATTTCATTGCTAAAGGCGCTGCAGGTCCGTGTGTGACAAGATAACTTCTCTAGCTGAGTAAAAATGCAGTCATTCAACAAATGTAATTGTCTATGGGTGGGGAAAGGAAAATACAAAAGAAAAAAATTCAACTGTAAACTCTTAGCACTTCCAAGAACAACCATCCCCCACTGAGAGTTTGTGTAGTCTGACCTGCAAACCTTGAAAACCTTGCCACTAGGTGAAGATGTGACTTAGACAGTACTCAAATGTAAACAAATTCCTATAGCAAAAAAATCTGAGAGAATGCACCTTTAAATGTACAGAAAACAAGAAAAACGACTAGGCCAATGAGATTTGAGCTGAGCAATATTACAAATGAACATCTCCTGGAGGTGAAGAATAAATATAAGGGATTAGTCATGATGGACAGAATTACATGAACTATGGAAAAAAGTTTGAGATATTAACCAGGAAGTGACAAAAATAATTCTAAATAGAAAGCTTAAAAAGGCAGAATGTCTGTGAAGGCTTTAGAACTAGGTGAGGAAAGAAGAATATCTAAAGACAATGAGGATAGGATACATTATGTAAAACTTTAATGCAGAGTTTCATAGATAATAGCAAGGAGGGCTGTATAAATAAGCAATGTAAAGAACTGGAAGACAATAACACGTGAACAACAGATCTGTTCAAGAACCTGTGTTGGTAATTAAGGGAAACTTCCAGGTAAAAATGGACATGACTAAAGACAAAAAATGGGAGAAAACCCGACAGAAACAGAAGAGAAAAGAACACAGAATTCAGAGTAGTACAACCCCAAAAGTCAGTTGCTCCAAAGAGAACTTATTAAGTTGACAAGAACACCAACATCACTAACACACACAATGATGTGTTCTCTAAATAGAACCAAACATCCTGAAGAGTGACGTTAAATAGACACTAGAAAGCATTGCTAATTAGGCTGAACCATCATCCGAATTGTTTAAAATCCTGCACAGTGATAATGTAGCACTACTGCATTTAAGTTACCAGCAGCTATGGAAAACAGGACAGCGGCTATTGTATTGGAAAATGTCAGTTTATATTCATATCCTCAAAACAGGTATTGCTACAGACTGTTCCAATCATCAGTCACACTTGTAGAAAGTATTGTATTCCCCAAACCAGGAGAACTATTTCCCCATTGCTGAATCTGTGGTGATTGCAATTCAAGCTGAGTGTAAGTTTGACATAACAGAAATTCATTGTCAAAGAAGACATGTACTGGAAGAGAAAATTATTCATATTCAGATGTCCATGAACTTGGAAAACATTTAAGTAAAAAAAAAAATCAAGTTTCAAAGGACTTTGACTTGGGAAAGAAGACAACCAGCTGTGGCATTTTTGAACTCCTGGAGACAAGCGTCACCTCCCCTTCCCACTCTAGAATTTGTTGAAAGGAGAGAAAAGGTACAGTATAGTATGACTTTGTTATTAAAAGTCATAAGAACAGTAAACTATCCAAAAACATTATGGTCTTCTTAGGAAAGTTTTATGAGTTTAGTTATTTGGTACATCCATTGAATGAAGATTTGTTAATTTATCCAAACCTCTGTGCCTGTGGTGTATATTTTATGTTGCACAACAACAATAAAGTAGATTTTGACTTACAGTCCTTTCTAAAATGCTACAGTGGTTACAATACATTTTTATAGACTGCACAACTAAACTGAGTATTTGCGTTTTGTGATTTTTACATAACATCTACTTCCTTACTTGCTGTGTTACCTTTATGTAACTGAACTTCAGTTTCCACATAAATCATTTACTTCTTCTTTCGGCTTTTCCTGGTTAGGGGTTGCCACAGAAGAACTCTGGTCCGGTAATGATTGGCAGTAGATTTTTTTACGGGTGCCGAGGTGCCAGCTTGACGTCCAAGCTTCAACTAAGGCACGCCCATTCTATGCATGTCTTTCGAATGCCACTCGACCGCGGGGAGGACATGCAGACTCCACACAGAATGCGCTCCAGCCAAGAATCGAACAGGAGAACCTCTTGCTGTGAGGCAATATTTAATTAAAAAAAATGACTTAAATGTTTTCTGGTTGCTATTTTCACCTACAGTGAGATTCTTTCCTAGTTAATGAGTGCATATGCCTGCTATGCCATGGAAGGTGAATGTGACTTGTTATGGGCAACCACCCATCTTTTCCAGGCATGCATTGAAAGTAATTGTACTATCTGTACATGTGCTGTGTGCTGCACAGGAATTGCCTGTTTCCATCCACAGCAAAATCATGTGCAACTAAATGTAAATGTCTGTCTTTCCACACATGATGTCAGAGCTTCTTAAGGTGATCTTTTCACAACCACCAAACCCAGTGTCCCACTTCCATCCCAGTAGTCAACTAACCAAAATGCACCCCTCCCCTTTAGAAATTCCTGGATCTGCCACTAGAATTGTTAGTTACACTGGAATGTCCATCAACTGGACTATGCTTAAAAAGGCAGTTGGTGCAACAAAAGTGAAAGCCACTATGGAAATGCCTTGAAAGGAGATGTGCAGGCCATCCTCAGTGATTCATTGTGAACTATTAAGCATCTTGCTGGACCCCTCTGGCATGACACCAGTTATTTAATCAGTTACTGAAACCAATTAACTATCTGTATCTTTGTTAGTCCTACCTTACATTTTGAAAACTGTAATGCATATCTTGTTCTGCATTGTTGTTCTCTCCTGGTTTGCTTTCCTGAACTATAGTCTGCATTATGTAGCTATTGTGACTTTTACACACAAATTATCTTGTATTCTTTATTTTGTATTAACTTTTTAACATGGTTATGGTTGAAAAATAGATACTGCTGACCAGTCCACCTTCACATCAATGACCATAGAGATTGTGAAGTTTATTATGAAGCAAAAGGAAAACAGAGACATAGTATGTAGACACAGTGGATTTGGAGGGCCAGAACCTAGAAAGATTGGTAAGAAAAGTTATCTGAAAACCTACAACATTCAAACAAGGCAATCCAATCATCTTAGAAATGTAATTGAACATCTTACAACCATACTCCTATCTGGAGATATACACCCTAACCCAGGCCCAATCACCACTTCCTCCATATCCAAATCCATCCTACTTGCTTCTCTAAACACTCAAAGCATAGCAAACAAAATCCCTAATCTACAAGCATGGCTTCTACATAACAAACCCGACATCTTAGCTATTTCCGAAACCTGGCTAAAACCTCATATAAAAGACACTGAAGTTCTACCTCCAAACTACTCAATAATCAGAAAAGACAGAATCCATAAAAAGGGTGGCGGGGTAGCTTTACTCTATTCTTCCACCCTATCCATTACTCCCTATAACAAACCCATTCCAAATTTCTCCAACGCAGAATTAACATTAGCTTTATTTCAATTAAACAAACACAAACAAAAATGCATAGTTTCACTTTACATCCCCCCTGGTGACAATGTCTCTGTTTTAGAAGACATCCTATCCTGGCTTTCTATCAATATCAGTAATGAAACTATTATCATGGATGACACAAACATTAATTGGTCCTGCATTAATTCCCTCACACACCCCATAAACATTAACCTCTATAAATACTCTCAGCTCATCAACCAGACTACCAGACCCTCTAAAGATTTCTCCACTGGCAGTACCCTAGATTGGATTTTAGTATCTCACCCCCACTACTACACCGACAGTAGAACTCTCCCTGACTCCCTCAGTAACCATCTTCCCATATTCACCAAACGTCTTCCATGTCCACTACAAGCAACACATAATTACATCAGCACTCGAAACCTAAAAAACTTCGACCCAGTAACCTTCTCAGACTCCCTAAAATCAACAAATTGGAACCCACTAAAAACTCTACCCCTGGATAATGCTGTTGCATACTTCAATACAAATTTCCTGAAACTCCTGGATAGTCTAGCCCCCATAAAAACCAAACGAATTTGAAACAATACCGCCCCCTGGCTTACAAAAAATACACTAACTATCATGCGACTGAGAGACAAAGCCTGGGCACACTACCAAAGAAACAAAACTTCCTCTACCCTAAATGAATTCAAAACTCTTCGCAACAAAGTCAAAAAGCTTATCACAATAGATCATCAAAAGTACTACTCCATACTTCAAAACAACCATAAAACCAACCCTCAAAAATTCTGGAAAGGTATCAATAAACTCCTAAAACCTGGTACTGCAGAAAACCCAAGCCCAGACCTAAGTGCTCCAGATATCAGTCTCACCACCCAATTCAACTCTTTCTTCTTAGACTATCTCTAAACTTACCACATCCTTCTCCAATAACACCACACCCTCTACACCTACATCCCACCTCCTTCCTCCCCCCTCATCTCCTACCTCTCAACTCACACCTTTTTCCCTAAAACCCATCCCTACATCTACCATAAAAAAGCTCCTGCAAAAGCTAAAACCATGTACTAATGCACCTGATAACATACCCTCATACTTCCTTAACATTGCTGCTGATGCCATTGCCTTCCCCATCAGCATCCTAATAAATCGCTCTATCCAAGAAGGTCTTATTCCCACACTCTGGAAAAGAGCTTTCATCATACCCTTACATAAAGGAGGCAAGAACAATGATATCACTAACTACCGTCCCATCGCCATCCTTTCTCCTATATCAAAACTCTTAGAAAAATGCATCCTTCTCCAACTTCTTCCCTATCTCCTAGACAATAACTTACTAACCCCCACACAACATGGTTTCAGACCCAGCCACAGCACCATGACTGCCCTCCTTTCCTTCCTGGAAACAATAAATACTGCCCGAGACTCCGGCTCTGTTTTATCCACTCTCCTTCTCGACCTTTCTAAAGCCTTCGACACCATATCTCACAGCCTTCTCCTTACTAAGCTATCTAACCTTAACCTATCCCCTGCCACTATCAATTGGTTCACCAACTATCTCTCCCATAGGCAACAAGCTGTCAAATGGAAAACAGCCATCTCCTCCTTTCTAAATACACCCACTGGTGTCCCCCAAGGTTCCATCTTGGGTCCTCTCCTCTTCAATATATTCATAAATGACTTCTCCCACTCAATTCCCCATGCCAAACTTGTTCAATATGCAGATGACTCTACAATCATCTGCACAGCCACATCCATTCCCACTCTCTTAAAATTAACCCAAGATGCCTTCTCTACCACAGAACAATGGATGAAAAACAATCATCTAGCACTCAATGCATCTAAAACTAAGCTTATGGTATTCACCCCCTCTAAAAACACAACCATTAACAAAAATCTACTCTCTATCATCAGCCAAAACAACACCCCTCTTGAACTAGTATCTGAAAGCAAACTGTTAGGGGTCCTGATAGATGACCAGCTCAAATTCAATAGCCACCTACTACTAAACATAAAAAAAAATATTATAAACTTGGCATGCTTTATCGACATAATAAATTCCTCTCCACATCTACTAAACATACTCTTGCTACAACATTCCTCATTCCTTCACTTCTATATGGGGCTCCTCTTCTAACAAACCTTCAATCATCCCTTAAAACAAAACTATCCTCATGTTATAATAAAATTGCCAAATTTGCCACTGGCCACAAAGCATCTACCCACCACTGTCTATCTCTCCACAAACTAAACTGGCTTGAGCTTCCTAACTATCTCACCTTTACTCAGCTCTGCTTTGCCCACAAACTCATATTCCATCCATCCCTCTGTCCCTCACTCAGCTCCACCTTTAAAATGCACATGCCACAAAGAGCCCTAAGATCTAATAACCAAAATCTGATAGAACTGTACAAACCTCTTCACTCGCCTGGGAAAAATATGCTGTCCTTTTCCCTGGCACGCAATTGGAACTTCCTTCCCCCCTCCATTCGTACCACTGCTAACCTTCCAGCTTTTAAAAAATCTCTACACACACACTTAACATCTTCCTGGGAGTGCTCCTGCTCTCATCCCTCCTAGTCTAGCCTGCTTCCTACAGGCACCACATCATATATACCAGAAACTATAAATTAGCTAAAGCAATAACACCCTAATAATTCTTAAACTCTAGTATTCCATTCTAAATACTACATATTTTTCTACAACAATGCAATGCTAGTCTTATATAGCATAACCAAAGATTCTTTGCTTGTAATCACCTGTTCCTCTGTTTTTTGTCTTGAACACACATTTCTCTATTTTGTCAACCACTGTTAAAGTTTTTTACCACTGTTTTTGTCAATTTGTATTAATTTGACTGAATGTGTTAATGTGTAAAGGTCTGTAATGTTTTGTATCTTTATTCAGGAGCTTTTCTCCCCAGGACTCCATTGAAAACGGGTACTTCGGGCCCAATGGACAATCCTGGTAAATCAACTGTAAATAAAATAAAATAAAATAAATGTGCGTCATATATAAACAGCGTGATGAAAAAGAATGTGAAACTGGAGACAGGAACTTTATGTTACCACATGATACATGGAATAAAATGAAATGAAAGGAGATCAGTGGCCTTAGGTCAGCTGGTGCCCTAGGCAAAAGGGCTCCACGGCGCCCCCCCCCCCCCCCACACCACCCAGGTGCCCCCATCCTGGTCTACCTACACCAAATAAATACTGGAAAAGCACCCCTTCTACAGTGGCGCCCTAGGCGACTGCCTAGTTGGCCTATGCCTAAGGCCGGCTACAGAAAAACTGGAGATATGTGTCTCCTTTTTTGGCATGATTGTGTGGTTCATGTACTGGCACAGATCTATTGCCCTTCTTACCATTTGTGTAGTTTACAACTTAAACCTTGCACATTTATAAGACTAAGTGACCAGTCATGATAACATTCTTCACTTCTCTCATTATCCACAGAAATTAATCCAATCGTGCTTTCGTAACTGCTTCACATATGAGTATAATTAACCTTTGGGGTAGGTCAGGAAACACCTTTCTATGGTTGCGGTATTTCTCTTGAACTGTACCTTTCAAAAATAGGAAATCCATAAACGGGCTGCATAAATTGATACATATGGCTTATTGGCTTTTGGTTGTTTATACTTATTTATGTTGAAGAAGGTGAAGAATTGTATGGAAAAGAACGGTGCTTTAAGAATTAGAAATAAGATTCCATGTGGAAATATGTATCTATTTTTATGAGATGGTTTAATTTTTAGTCATTAACTTTTGACGATATTTGGAGTAAAATGTTACGCATAATTACCAATTCCATTGTAAAGACGAGGACCTGTTTTGTTCCTAAAACAAATATGTTGTATATGATTTCACCGTGCATACTTAGACTTTCCTGATCTAAAGAGGCAGTTAAGCATTATGCCTTTTAAAATGTTAGTAATTAATGTTACTGAGCGTTCCAGTACACAATATGTCTAAAAGAAAGTGGAATACACACAACTGCTAGCGTAAAAATGCTTTCGAGCGACTGCAACTAATATTTGGACTGCTTCATATCGTAATTACACCGGAAACTGGTCTTAGTGTTCTCGAAATTATCTGCTGCTGTGATGAATCTATCGATTAATATGTATACTTGTTCGTTGATATCCAACTACATTTCAACAATTTCCGGTTTGTTATATTAGCGATGTTCTAACATAAAAATGTAAAGGCTATCTATTCATTCACAGAAACTGAGAACTTCCAAACTTTTTTCCCGTGAGGAAGGGAAAATACAACTCCTAAGGAATAAGTAACTTATTTATATTTGAAGAAAAAAAGAGTATTCTCTTTTTCTGTTTAACGAGGGATAACATTCCACAGATTTTGCCTTAAAAGATTTTCTAAGGTTTTCCTTTAGTTTCGTAGTAATTAAATGATGTTTTCACAAGTGCAAATCAAAACGTAACATTGGGGTGTTGACATTTATTTAAAATACAACTCAGTTACATTGTGTTTGAAATGCTTTTCGTTGAATGTATATTTAAATGAAAGAGCGTAATACTTGGAGAGCATGGTCGACAACGATTTCACTGCACGCGGCATCGTTTTACCATCATTATTTGCGCCTACTCACTAAATGACTTGAACCTGTGACTTCTTTAATTTAAGACACGAGGAGGGAGTACGGCACACGAGCTGTCTCATCATTTATAGATTGGCTGAAAGATGCAGGTTGGAATTAAAAAGTATTTTGGTCAGAAATCCCTTAGTGATGTAAATATGGACGAATTCTTAACAAACTTGGGGTTGTATAGAAAACTCACGGCCAAGGACGCTTCGTGTTTATTTAGAGCCGTCTCAGAACAGGTAAATTGGTTGAAGTTAATTTTTAATTTGTTTAAAAAAAGGTTTATTTAATTTGGGTTGGGTTTGTTACGGCAGATATATACTAGTGCGGAAGGGACACTTAAAATACTTGAACGGACGTCTTTCTTACTGCATCGTTACAGTAGCATAGCGATGTTCTTCAGTCTTTTTTCTAAGTTTTACAAAACGGACGTTTAAACTGGAACGGCTGTTTCCCCAAATACTTTTTAAATTTGACTTTATTTTGCGCTTAGAAAACTCTAAACACTGCTAATTTTCTACATCTATAGTTATTTTGTTTTGTGTTATGGCTTGGTGTCATTGTTTCACAGTTGATTTTAATTTAACAAATTTTTACCGGGTGATTTCGCCTGGGAACAGAGCTAATCTTCAGCGGAGGCCCGAGGAGAAAAGCTCTATAACATTTTATAACAAACCATTTTAACAAAATGTACGATATTCCAGAGTATATATGGGTACGCTAATTACAGCAGTACATTAATTTCATTTGTAGAAATATTCGTTGAAAGAGGCTTATTATAATTGATTTCACTTTGGGTTTAGGACGTATTGGATTGTACAGTGTTGAATCAGAACAATTTGTACATTAAAAATAGACTTAACCTTTCAAGCCTTGTAATATTTGTTGATGATTAGAACAGACGTTTATAACATACTAGTCTAAAAATGTAAAATAGTAACTGATATGGATAAAAATATTTACGCCAACTAGGAGGAGGGGTAATATTTTGTTTATCAAGTGGAGAAAAGCGCCATAGCGGTAGGGAGTAAAAGCGAGTGGATTAAGATGGAGGGGTGAATGATAACGGTATTGGGGTGAGAAATGGAAAAGGTCGTTTTAGGCTAGATAATTTGGAAGGGGGCAGCTAGGAGTAGTTTGGCAGTAGTAGCCTATACGCTTTATTTACGCAAGTTGGATATGAAGTAAATGGGACTGTTGGTCTGTGGGATGAGAAATCTAGGAAGTTTAGGATTTAGCCAGGGGTTGAGCAAATCCAATTTTTACTTGGTATATAAGATGTGGGGTAATGCTGTAAATCATGGAAAAATAGTTTATACGGCTTCCCTGCGGTGTCTGTGAGGGATGGTTGGATGTGGGATAATGCTGTAAATCATGGAAAAATAGTTTGTACGGCTTCCCTGCGGTGTCTGTGAGGGCTGGTTGGGCGCCGGGCTAGCAATTCAACACCGTAAAAAACACTACTGGCAATCAATATGCGAACTAGTAATCCGCTGTGGCGACCCCTAACCGGAAAAAAAAAAAACGAAACTTAAGAATTTGAGTAAAAAAGTTAAACTGTTCACAGGGCTTCTTGACGTTGTGCTCTCAAGAGGATGTTAAGCAATGTGGTGGAGGGGGGTTGCCACCTGTTTTTGGAGCCACCGTTTTCTGTGGAGGTGTGACTGATTTTTAAACTTGTTAGTCAGGAGCTGTGCCTGACTTGTATGGCACAGAGTCGTTTACTTTTCTTAAGACAAGTGATTGTGAGGATCCTATATCTTAGCACAAAAGCAGAAAATGACGGGCAACAAAAAATATGGTCGCAGGCAAAATACTGGTTTTGTAAATTTAGGGCGTTGCTGTAATTAACCTGCTTTGTTAGCGTGGATCTTCTGTAGACAGTGGGTTCTCAAACGTCTGTCGTTTAATGACTGCAGCCCTTAGCATTTCGTAAGAAAACCTCAAATTGTACGAGGAACCGACCAAAATATAAGAAAGTTGTGAGGGATGATATATTTTTGTGGTGCATGCTGTATGTTGGTAGTAAAGTCTGAGTCAAGGACAGACTTTTCTGGTTTTGATAAATGTGTTTTGCATAAAGCTGCTTTTTTTTCTTTCAACGATACAAACTCTGAATCTGTTATTTGGAGACAAACTGGTCTTCGTGTAGAGCAGTTCAGTTGTCTATCTGTTTTCTTCCACCTGTGGTTATGAAGTCCATTAAAAGTGTTTAGCTGTTTATTTGTTAGCCTGTATTCAAAGTTTCGCTAACATTACGTATTTTTTCTTCTCGTAGCGTTTCTTGTTCTTAATACTGCATTCGTTCACGTTTTTTGGTCCTTTTTAGAACACTAGTGAGCTAACTGGCATGAGAATAGATTATCGTCTTGTCTAATGTTACAGCATGTCCGTGTTCGTCTGTCAAAATAGGCATCTGTCAGACGCAAGTCTTAAAACCTGTTTGGGTGAATGTGTGATTGTATTTCTCTACAACCCCTTTCCCATTATTGCAAATGGGATCTGTGACACTGGTAGTCCAGCTAGCTGGACTTTTGTAAACTGTATAAGTTGTGAATATTTTATACATAATAGTTATCTACTGAGCTTCAAGAATACAAGCACATCATACTCTGCTGGAACATAGAATATTAACTTGTAAAACTTTGAAAATACTGGCTTATATGAGAGGCATTTAAGCTCTTAGTGCTTGCATATGTATTTGGTGACACTGTACAGGCCACTCTTTAGCCTTGCTCTTGGTCACACAACATTTTGGATAATAGTAACATTACCCAGCAGGATTGGTCCCCCTTTGTAGGAGCCTTCTAGTGGCTGATAAGGAGGGGTTGGTGGCAGTGATAACTACCTTTTTAATAGTCTGGGCAGAAGGGGGTATAGCTAGTAAACCTGTGCCAGCCTCCCCCAGGTGTGTGTGAGTGTGTGTAAGCTGTACCCGGCCACACGTTGCTGTGGCTCTTTCTGGTTAAATGGAAAAGAGAAGTGCGCACGTTTCTAATGTGTGTAATTTTACAATGCTTGTGGGTATACAATATTTTTTGTTCCATTGTCTGTGTAGATATAGAGATTGTCTGGTTTGCTGACTCTAGAACACGCAACATATAATTGTCCATGTGAGAAGCAATCTGTGTGTAGATCTGAACTACACAATTCTAAAGATTGGCCCTGAGCTTTGTTGATGGTGATTGCAGTTTGCAATCTCTTAAATTGAAATGGCATATCCGTTGGAATCATAGGAATGAGGACATCACTTTTGAAAGGTCCTGCCAAGATTGTTGCTTCTATGACGTTGCTCATTAACTTTTCAATTCCAGTATGTGTGGTGGCATCCCTGGCAGATCGAGTGAATTCAAAAATTCTGTTGGATAATCGCTTCATCTGCTTCCACAGCAGTTTGGCATCACTAAATTGCAGACGTTATGAGGCAATGAAATTCATCCTGAGGTCAGATCAACCGGCACCTTTCTGTTCCCAATTTCCAGCAATTGATGTGAGAATATATCAGCTGATAGTTTTGCAGTTGGACACACATTTGTAGTTAATTTTAACATCTTTGCATGTCTCCACAAAGTAGAGTATTTCAGGCAAGCCTTTATTTCGTCTGCTGGTGTAGATCGAGGAGAACGAAGTAGATCTGGAGCTGCAGAACACTACCGCCGTGCTTGCAACCATGCATCCTCAAATCTGGCTGCACGTCGCTCTGCTGCTTCCTCTGCACGTATTTGAACCATTCTTTGTTTCACTCGTTCACTGATGCCCGTTCTTCCTCAGTTTGATCTTCAATTACTCGTTGCACTGTTTCCGCTCCGTGAGTACGACAACCTAAGTTTGATCTTCTGCGAGGCATTATTTGGATGAACTAAAGCAGATTGATTGCACTGAAAAAGAAGTAAGAAAGTTATAACAAACGTATAAAATTGCATATTTGTATACAAATATATAGAATCCATAGTAGGTATATAAAAACACGTGCATATTCAAGTGCAATGTCTGATAATAGTAGGTATATAAAACCGCACGCGTATTCGAATGCAGCATTGTTTGAAAATTTCAAAGCAACTTTGGAGATTTAAGATTTTGAACATTTAAATTTTTATTTTTTTTATTTAATATATATATATATATATATATATATATATATATATATATATATATATATCTATATACGCTAACTCTCAAAGTAACCATCATAAATACAATAAAAATACATATAAGAAAACAAATTCATTCACAAACTCTTCCGTTTGGATTTGTGGCTGTGTGTCAAAATAAAGATTTTGGACTTGTATCATCGTTTTTTCATATATATGTTGGTGGAGGACAGCCTTTTATAGTTGCCAACAGTAGGAATAACTGTCTTGCTGCAATTTTGTCCATACTGGTCTGCCAGTACCTAGTATTTTGTGTTTGGTTACTAGTAGCTGCTGCTTGATTACGAGGAGTCCCCAGGATGAACGAGTAATCTCTCAAGCGAACTGATCAAACTTACTCAAAACCATTGGCAAAACAATACAAACTCAATTGATGTCTCTAATCCTTTACAGGGATCAGATTTGAACGCCACGATTCCTTGTGCTCAGCATAGTCCAGGCAGCGCTGACAAGAAGTGACGTCAACTAAACAAAAGGTAGGTGGGAATTCCAATCACCGGAACCCAAGCGAGGGCAAACGACTGCATGGCTCTACGGTCAGTGGAGGTAATGTTGGAGTAACAAGAACGGCCAGTTCTTACCAAGAACACCATTTTCATGCCGACAGGGGGTTGGACAATTATCAGAACACTAATTTTGAAGAATGGTTGGAAAAAACATTTTCGGCGACAAATGAAGAAGCCGAAAGGTTACCTACTAACACAGGGTTCAAGGACAAATGTAAATTATTTCAGAACCAGCTTACCAGGTACAAAAACTTACGTTTTGGTGAATAAAAATAATCCAAACTTATCGAACAAAGAATAGTGCCCAAGGGCCTAAGATTGAATAAATTTCCAAACAACATGGCCAATGATATGGAATTTTTTAAAATTGTTTCTAATATACTTAATGAATGTGGGTTAGCAATCTTGAAGGCTATGGTAGAGAACAATGTGAAAAATATGGATGTATGTGAAAAAGAAATTGTATTGAAATTAGAAGTAACGAATGATTTATTATTCACTTTGACGGAGTATGAGAACATTTTTTGTAAGACATTACAGGATGTTTATATTTATTATTGGGAACAATTATAAAAGGAAAATGGCAAAACTAGAGTGGGATATAGGGGACCATAAAGAAGGAAAGGCTTATTTCATTCATAATTCAAGAAAGTACAATGCAACAGGAAAACAATATCAGTTGGAACATGGGAAGAATGTAATAAACCCAAACAGGGTAGTACAAAGGTATGACACTGATATTGACTCTGACGTTATTGAATTAGATGAAGCAGAAGACCCTTTAGGAGTAAGACAGGAGGTCCGAAAGAATCGGGAATCAGAATGGTCAGCAATCATATGCAGAAGTGACTGGGAATCTGACAGGAAGATGCAAGGGAAGAGGATGGGACAGGAGATTATCAGTAGATTATACACATCAACCCCAGAAAAAAATATTTACAAATCACTTGTGTATACCGTCCCTAGTTACAGATAGAATTAGTGTATTAGAAAAGGAATTATTTTTGATAGATGAAATAAACCAAGAGGCTATAAATGAACAAGTATTAGGTGTTAATAATAAAACTATTATACATAGCTATAACAATTTCAACATATTCAATTATGCAGACATGGATATTACCCATGAATACTTCAGACTTTTCACAAAGGGATTTACCTTTGTACCAGCTAGAAAACCAAAAATAGAAGAAATATTGTTAGATATAAAACTGCTTACAAGGAAGCTGAATTTAGCAGTTTTATATCAAGTTAATTTGATTTTATGAGAACAAAGTACTAAGGAAAAGTAGTATATACAACCCCCCTTTGCAGCAGGATATACTTAACTTCGAAGTATGTACTATCAATATGATAGAGATGGATACAAGAAGATACATAAAATAGACAATCTTACTGATGAAAGGATCATTTTAGAACAGCTTAGCAATAATAAAAACATGAGTTATGAAACCTGACAAAGGGGGGGTGGAGTGGTACTTGTGGATAGCTGGGATTATACTGAGAGAATGCAAAAAATTTTAGATATTGACAGTGGGTATCGTATTTCCATGAATGAACTGAATATTTTGTATAAAAGTATAGACTTAATACTAGAGGATAATTTGTTACAGGGGCTTATAGATGTGGAATTATATAATTTCCTTGGAGTCCCCAAACCAGTTATACTTGAAATCTTGTGTATCCCAAAAATACACAGATGTAGTTGATCCCCCCGCAATGAGACCAGTAGTAACATCTAGGGGAATCTAAAATGCAACCTCTTGGCATATATGTTGATACTACGTTAAAAATGTTTTATTTAAACTATGTGCACATTATGATTCTTGGGACTTTCTGAAGAAATTCAGTACAATATAATTTCATGAAGATTATTTATTTTTAACAATTTACGTCAAAGATTTGTTTTCTGTAATCCCACACAAGGAAGGCATGGAATGGTTTGAGAAAATGATTACTGAATTTAACATGCTGAACCCTGATGAATTCAGATTAGTGTTGGAAAACATGGAATTAGTCTTGAAATATAACTATTTTCAAGGAGACATCTACCATCAACTTGATGGAGTTGCCATGGGTTCGGCATGTGCTCCCATTTATGCAAATATAATAATGCTATTTTGGGAGAAAACTTATATTTTTGGGTCAAGTTTTCAGCAGCATATCGTAAGGTATTTTCGATTTTCTGGATGATATTATTATTATTATATGGGATGGTGGATACGAATTGAACAATTTATGGAATATGTCAATGGTAGTACCAACTTTCTGAAATTTACGTAGGAGTGCAACAAGGATGAAATGCATTATTTAGATGTAAGGATAAATAAAGACTATATTAAAGTATAGAAATCAAATATTTTCAGAAAGAAATGTTATTCAAACTCGTACTTGCATTATCAAAGTGACCATCCTTGCTACTTAAAAAGAAGTGTGGTAAAAAGACAAATGATCAGTGTGTCCAGAATGACAACTGAGTTTTGTGATTTTTATAAGTGAATTAGATTTTGTACAGGAGATGTTCATAGAAAGAGGTTATCCTGACAACATGGTTGAAAATATCAAAAAAGAAATTAAGAAACGTAATAGTAGATATAGCCCATTGTTGGGTGAGTGGACAGTATGACAAAGGGATAGTTAATAATGCAATCAGTATGGACATGACTATGAATGAGTACGACTTAAATAGGGACAGGAATATGGAAATAAGCAAAATAACAATAGAAAAGGATATACCCCGGTTAATTTTAACATATTATTCTGACATAGGTTGGTTAAAGGGCATCAATGGGATTTGGAATATGTTTAAAACAATGCCAACGAGAACAAACATATTTCAACAGCAACTTAAATGCACCTTTAGGAGAAATAGGAATTTGAAAAACATCTTGGAGAAAAAGAACGGACAAGAAAAAGGGGCATTACTAAAGGTGGGCACACAAATGTGGGAGGTGTGCACAATGCCCATATATTGCCTGTAAAAAGGAAATAAATATACCCAGCATAAATTTTACAATTAAAGGCCATGCTTATACAAGTTGTTATACCAAAGGAGTGGTTTATTTAGCCTATTGTCAATCATGTTGGGGGTATTGTATAGGTAAGACCAAAAGGCATCTGAAAACTTGTATATACGAGCATGTTGGGGACATAAATAAAAAGAATGAGAATAATACACTTTATAGGCTTTCAACCATTTGTCAGAATATGGATATAAAACTTTGGGTACTTGAGGTAGTGAAACAGAAAGGAGAGGCGATTGGAAAACTTTCCTGGAGTACTGCGAGATGATTTGGCAGATTGTGTGTGTGTGTGTGTGTCTGTGTGTGTGTGTGTGTGTGTGTGTGTCTGTGTGTGTGTGTGTCTGTGTGTGTGTGTGTGTGTGTGTGTGTGTGTGTGTGTGTGTGTGTGTGTGTGTGTGTGTCTGTGTGTGTGTGTGTGTGTGTGTGTGTCTGTGTGTGTGTGTGTCTGTGTGTGTGTGTCTGTGTGTGTGTGTGTGTGTGTGTGTGTCTGTGTGTGTGTGTGTGTGTGTGTGTGTGTGTGTGTGTCTGTGTGTGTGTGTCTGTGTGTGTGTGTGTGTGTGTGTGTGTGTGTGTGTGTGTGTGTCTGTGTGTGTCTGTGTGTGTGTGTGTGTGTGTGTGTCTGTGTGTGTGTCTGTGTGTGTGTCTGTGTGTGTGTGTGTGTGTGTGTGTGTGTGTGTGTGTGTGTGTGTCTGTGTGTGTGTGTCTGTGTGTGTGTGTGTCTGTGTGTGTGTGTCTGTGTGTGTGTCTGTGTGTGTGTCTGATTGTGTGTGTATGTGTGTGTGTGTGTGTGTCTGTGTGTATGTGTGTGTGTGTGTGTGTGTGTGTCTATATATGTATAATATATATAGTGTGTGTGTGTGTGTCTATTTATATATGTATAATATATATAGTGTGTGTGTGTGTGTCTATTTATATATGTATAATATATATAGTGTGTGTGTGTGTGTGTGTCTATTTATATATGTATAATATATATAGTGTGTGTGTGTGTGTGTGTCTATTTATATATGTATAATATATATAGTGTGTGTGTGTGTGTGTCTATTTATATATGTATA
>NC_056745.1:400528370-400648370 GCF_019279795.1 Protopterus annectens | reverse complement strand
CTTTTAGGCTTACACACTTGGTCTGCCAGATCTTGAACAGTATGCAAATGTATTGTGTAATTGGTAACATTATTGGTAGAGAAAATGGTTCTTGTGGTGCAGCCCATAGTACACATTTGCTTGGTCTATGGTGATGACCGACTGAGGATCACCAGTTTGATGTATGGCTCTTTGCTCTTGTCTTCCTACTACTACTCTTTGTAGTTTGTATTGTGCAAATGTGATCAGTCTTCACAGTGCAGGAGGGTGCTTTTGGTAGCTGAAGATCCTTGCGAGGCTGCAGGAAACCACTTTGGGGGCAGCTAGGATATGTGGAGCCTGTAGAGTTTTGTTTGAAATAAAACTTATGGATGTGCTATGGATGTGTATTGCATGCATCCTATGACGGGCAGCATTTAGTACTTGCCTGTGTGAAATGTTCCTTGGAGCCTGAAGTCCTGCACGTGTTATAGCAGGCTATAAAACTCACATTAGTGACATGAAAAACCCAAGGTTCTTGAAATGCAGCTATAAAGATTGCTCATTTGCAGACTTAAGATTTGTGACTGCATCTTGCTGCTTTATAAGTGTAACCTTTTTGGCTGCATCACCCTTGGTGATTGTTTAGCTGGTTATAGTGTCTTCTAGCTTTTGGGAGTAGAAGGTAGTCACCCAAAGGCTTAAACTCTGCATGACATCGATGTACCCCCCCCCTCTAAAGTCTTTAAAATTTATGCAAGTGCCTCAAAGATAAATTTGTTTCTCCCAGAGAAATGTTTGCTGGCTTGTGCTTCATGTAATAGTTTGATGTTTGTGTTACACTGCTGCAGTCATTACACTTGGGTTATCCTGACGTCAGGTTGTTCCCCAGTCAGCCTGAGTTAAGTCTTGGTCCGGCGTTCAGTTGCTGTCGCCTCCTCCCTGACATCAGTGTAACAGGGGTATACAAGATGCAGCCGACGCCATTTTCCCAGTCTCTCTTGCCGTGCAGTGTCCGAAGCAGAAGCAGTTTGCAAGTGCCGGTCGGTCGAATCCTGAGTTTTTCAATCCGAATCCAGAACTGAAGTCTTCTTAAAAAAAAAAAAACTTTTTTTTTTTTTTTTTTTTTTTCTTTTTTCTTGCCTCAGACCAATGTCAGTAAAAGTTAATAACTGTATTTCTTGTGGGAAGCAAATACTTCATAAGGACTTCCACTCCTATTGTATTCCATGCCTAGGCCCTGACCACGACGTCACTGTTGTTGGTTTTGTGCTAGGTTTACAAGCGCACTATTAAACGTCTTTGACTTTGCCCGACATTATTTTGGCAGAAAATTCAGTTGCACCATCCTGTCGGAACTTCTGAATGCATAAGAAGCACGAGGACAGGTTTCTGAGGTCCAAAACTGACGAGGCCTCTTCTAGGTCGGTCGCTGGTTCTCAGCGAGGTGCCTACGCAGCCCTTGACTGCTTCCACAGACCGCCTCAGACTCACACGTGGAGCTGGCTGGGCCTTTGGACTCCCTAGGTTTTCAGCTTTCCGATCCTAATCCTACAGAGGGAACCGAAGTAGCTGAGCAATCCACAGCTACAGAGGGTGTTTTCAGACCTACCCAGTTAACCATTAAACCCTCTAAGTCTAAGCCCCCCTTAAAAGCAAAGAAATTGACAACTCTCTCCAGGACATGCTTCCATGCCTAAGAAACATGCTAAAAATGGCCGAAGACCTAATCACCCTGATCAGGGGGTCCCATCCCCCTCCTGATAAAAGGCCCAGACAGGTTGCAGACTATGAATCATCCGACCAGGTGTCAATTTCCTCAGACTCTTCCTCAGACCTAGGACACTCTCTACCCCCCCCTTATGAGGATTCTGATGCTGAGGAATCTGTTCCATCCGCACCTCTGCCTGAGGACTACTCCTTTGGGGAGACCTTGCATACCATGAGGGAACATTTACATTGGGGAAGACCAGGATTACTCAATCCAAGAAAAGGCTGAGACTTGCTTTTATTGCCCCAACACATACCCCTTGCTATTCTGCCAGTTTTAGACCTTGTGTGGATGATGTGTACACTGAATCCAGTGTAAACCCTGACTCCTTACCCCCAGCCCCAGTTAAACCTGATAGATATTGCAGAGTCCCTGACTCTCTCTCAAATTTCTTTACAAAAGCCCTGTTGCTGACCCTGAAACTATCTCTGGGACCCAAAGGGATTAAGGCCTCATTAGGAAAAAACCCAGTTCCCTGTGATAGAGATTCCAGAGCATTAGACAGATGGGGAAAGAAGGTATATACGTCTGCAACTTTAGCAATGAGAGCCCTGAATTGCCAGTTTCACATGCTAAAATATCAGCAATTTTTGATGTCTCAGTTGAAACAAAAGATGTTTCCAGATTCAGATCCTCCTAATTTTAAAAGAAATGCAGGATTTATTGCATGCAGCTGAACAAGTGGGAAAACGTACTTTGCAATGTGGGTTTGATTCCTTAGAGGCTTCCTGTAGAGCAGCAGTTACAGGCTTTGTCATTAGAACGCATGCTTGGTTAATAAAACATACATTACCAGATCATGTTAAGGCCAAATTATTGGATGCACCTTTGCAGCGGGATGTGCTGTTTGGAGTTGAGGCAGAGGAGGTATTAAAGAAGATGGAGGGTAAGGCAAAATCTATGCAAACGGTGAAACATTTCTTACAGGTTCAGCCTCCTCGTTTTAGCAGAAATTGGCCAACAAAGAATTGGTCCTTTCAGTCGCAGACCTCAAAGGGGCAGATGCAGACGTCCAGGAGGTAGAGGTCAGGCACAAGGCCCTTATAGGCCTTGACAATGGGGTACGCCAGGCCAGAAAAAAGGGGAAGACAGGCCTCAACCTCATAAAAAGCAGCCTCAATGACTTTCCACTGCAGCTGCCAAATGGCTCTCTATTGGCAGCCCCCTTAGGATGAAAACTGGCACTTTTCTATCACAATTGGCATTGCATCACCAAAGACAAATGGGTTCTCAACATTGTATCTCAAGGTTGCAGGTTCCACTTCCACACTCTGCCAAGGTTAAAAGGAATGCCAAATCTGCCACCAAATCAATGGGCGGAGGCCAAACACAAATTACAGCACTCATGGACATGAGAACTATTCAAAAGGTACCACCACAGGAGCAAGAACAAGGATTTTACTCTACTCTTTCTGGTTCCCAGAAAGGACAAAGCCTGGAGACCCATTCTGGACCTTTCTTTAAACACTTGCCTGGATGTTCCGAAATTCAAAATGTTGACACAGCCGCTTCTTCCCATGCTGGGCAAGAAAGCTTGGCTCGTGACGTTGGACCTCAGGGACATGCAGGTATGCCTCTATCAGACAAAACTGCAGAAGATGCCTCCGATTTCTAGCTGGTTCAATGGACTGTCAATTCTCTGCATTGCCCTTTGGCTTATCTACTGCGCCCAGGGTCTTCACAAAGTGCCTGGCACCAGTAGTTGCATTTTGCAGGCAAAACGGAATTCAAATTTATCCATACCTGGACGGCTGCCTGATTCAAGCGGAGAGCAAGGACATTCTACTAAAGCATCTTGCGTACTTAGTGAAGTTGCCTGGGGTACACTGTAAACTAAAAGAAATAAAAACGAGTGCCCTCACAACAGACAATATTCCTGGGTGCCAGCTTGAACACAACAGCCCAGATGGCGCATCTCATGCCAGACAAGCAAGGACAACTGACTATTTTCATTTAATGGCAACAAAGACCCAATTCCCTGCAAGAAAAATTCTGCAGGCCTTGGGCTACATGGCTTCTTGCATACTGCATATGAGGAAACTACAATGGTACCTAAAGAGTGTATGGTCTCAACACTGTCACTTTTTGGAAACAGTTATACCAGTAATTCCTTGCCTACAACAGGAGTTTTAATGGTGGGCTCAAGCTTGACATCTCAACAAGGGACAGCCTTTCACTCAACCCGCAGCCAGGCAAACACTAACAACAGATGCATTGGATTACGCCTGGGGAGCACACATGGCAGGAAAATGTATCCAGGGCGAGTGGCCCACAGAGCAGACATCACATCAATTAGAGATGCTAGCTGTACAAAATGCAATTATTGCTTTCCTGGACCTGCTGCATCCAGGACGATTACTACTAAAGACAGACAACACCACAGTTATGTGGTACATAAGCAAGGGGGCACTCACTCCTACCCTCTCTGCAGACAAGCCATGACCTTGTGGAACACTGCTCTAAACTACCAAGTTCATCTGCAAGCACAATTCCTGCCAGGAGGGAGAAACACACTGGCAGACTAAGCAGAAACATCATTGACCCCGCACGAATGGGAATTGAACCCACATATATTCAGAATAATAACACAAAAATGGTGGAGCCCGGACATAGATCTGTTTGCGTCTGCAATGAACTGCCAATTGCAGAAATTCTGCACAAGGAGCTACCATCCACAAGCATGCAAAGTGGATGCCCTCTCATTCATCTGGAAAAAAAACTACAAGTATATGCTTTCCCTCCTTACCTCTCCTTCCAAAGGTACTCAAAGCCAGGCTGGAAGAGCCACAGATGATCCTGATTGCACCAGACTGGCCACACCAGCACTGGTACCCAATCTTAAAGAACTTAGCACAAGAACCATCTTGGATTTTCCCTCAAATCCCACAGTTGTTGACACAGCACAACAAGCAGATACTTCACAGCCAGCTAAAGACCTTAAATCTAGCTGCATGGAAAATTCCTTAGTCAAACAAGCAATGCCTCTCTCCAAAGCTGTTATGGATGTCATTCTGGAGGCCAGAAGGCCTAGCACCAAGAAAGCCTACTCGGATAAATAGAGATTCTGTGTCTGGAACCAAGCCACAGCCTTGACCCTCTTGCCCCAAACATTCCTCAGATACTTCAATCCTTAACTGAGATGCTGGACAAGGGCCTCTCCTTCTCATCCATTAAGATCCACGCCTCTGCTATTTCTGCTCATTACAACACGGATCCACCAATTTTTTTCTAATCCTTTGCTCAAACAGTACCGCAGAGGGTCTCAAAACATAAGACCGCCCCGTAGAGCACCTACATCAACTTGGGACCTCAACTTTGTTTTGGAAAATAACTTTACCTTCTCTTGAGCCAGCTAACACAACAGAATTAAAATACATCTCTTAGAAAACTGCTCTGCTACTGGCAATAACATCAGCACAAAGAGTTTCAGAATTACAGGCACTAAATGGCAGTGGAACCCTTCCTCATCTTCCACCAGGACAGGGTGTCTTTAAGAACTAACCCTATGTTTATGCCAAAGGTGGTATCAAGTGTGGCTGTAAACCAAACTATTCACTTGCTAACTTTTTATCCAAAACCACAGAACAAAGGGGAGAGACTACTACATTCTTTGGACATTCACAGGCAGTTGCGCTTCTACTTGGACAAAACCAAAGCTCTCAGAAAATCTGCGCAATTATTGGTAGCATACACTGCAGGAGCACAGGGAAAAGCCATTTCTAAACAGACTATTTCACAATGGATAGGACACTACATATGTTTCTGCTATACCCACCATGGGAAACCTGTACCTAGCAGTATTAGATCTCACTCCACCAGGGCAACAGCCACTTCAACTGCCTACCCCAGAGGAGTACCTCCCAAGGATAATGGAAGCAGCAACATGGAGTTCTGTCCATACCTTCACCAAACATTAACATTTGCCGTTGTACTCCAAATCCAGAGCTGGCTTCGCCACTGCTGTACTGCAGGGCCTTACAGCCACCCCTAATGCCTTTAAAGATCCAGCCTCCCTACCTCGGCTTTGGGATTCCACCCAACTGTAATGACTGCAGCAGTTTAACACACAAACATAGTGCAGTTTTGTGCCTACCATAAATGGAGATGTTGGAGTGTAAACACTGCTGCAGTCCAGGTTACTCTCCCTCCTTCCCCTCTTACTTTCTGGTACTTGGGTCATTTACCCTTTATTATCTATGGGGAGTATTTGCTGGTAACTAAAATGGCTGTTTGCTTTTTTTATTTTTTACTAGCAGTTTGAATTGCCTACTTATCTGGGTGCACCTGACATCTGGGTGCACCTGACATCTGGGGCAAGAAACTGAAGAAAATGGCATCTGCTGCATCTTGTATACCCCTGTCGCACTGACGTCAGGGAGGAGGCGACAGCAACTGACGCAAGACAAGACTTTGGAACTCAGGCCGACTGGGGAACCGCCTGATGGCAGGATAACCCAACTGTAATGACTGCAGCAGTGTTTACACTCTAACATCTACATTTTATGGTAGGTACAAAACTGTACTTTTCCTTGCTTGGGTCCCCTCAAAATATCTATGGTATGATCCCAGTTATCCTCAGGGGGGTTATATAGTTGACCATGAGATGGTTAAGGCTAGTCTATAACATGAGGAATGGTGTTCAGAACACAATGGAAATTGGTTAGGTTTAAAATGGCCTTAAAGGGCAGGTAGCCCATACATTAATAAAGTGGTATATGGTGAAAGAACTGCTCTCTGTATTTAGTACTACATTCTACCATGGATGCTCTTGACAGGTGGGCGTCAACTGAATACTGGATCTGCTCCTGTATTTCTTCAGAATAATTACTACTGTTATCTTGTATATCATCCTATACTTTTCTCTTCATTCAGAACCACATGTCCCAAAACTAGTCATAACCAATACCTGGGTAGCTTTTAGCATCTTCCCAACGTGTACTTGGTTTTTATCGTTGCTCACCCCCACTGTACTTCTAATGTACACCTTAAATTGTCTAAACTTGCTTTATACCCATCCTCTTAACTACATAACATTCTGGCCTAGTTCCTTCTCTAATCTCCAATTTCTTTGAATTTCTAGGCACAAAAAAACAAGTGTTGATGCACGGTGAGCATCAATAGTTAAAATTCTCTGGCTCTTCCATCTTTCCCTTTAAACTCTACTGAGCTGCCTACTTCCCTTACAGGCGACTGGAATTCCTGTCTCGATGAGTGGTAGTTTGGTAGGAGCCCCCTATTCTGGTAGATTTTTTACCCCTGTGCTATAGCCTTGGCTCTGTCATTAGCCTTCTTGGTCATATCGTTGGCCCTGTGTCTGACATAGTTGTAGCCTGGGCCACCCACAGCATTCTCATCGAGCAACTGCATATGGCTCCGAGCAAAAGGCTTTACTGGCCTAAATGTAGCCACAAAGACTTGAAGCAAAAAGGCATGAACATTCAGAAGCCATACTCTTGAAACACCCAATGTCCTTAAGGTGCCATTTGCATATATCCCATGGGCCTCTGTTACAAAAGGTTTTGCATCACACAGTGAATTTTTTTTTTCTTTGTGTGTGTAATATGTACGTATGAAAAAAAGGCATAAGACTTTTCATAAAAAAGTGCACCTGGTTGATATGCTTGCCACCTGACTCTTTCTGCTGTGTGTGGGGGCTTGAAAATGGTAAACTCATTTATATTTTACAAGAGAAAAATATTTACTGACTTTTTCTCTAAATGTCTCGGAATCTTAAAGCAAACTATTTTAAAAATTAAAATTTCAATACTTTGCTGCTACTTATGTAAATTTGAGTTTAAACCCCTGACTGATCTAATTGCTTAGCTTCTGTGGGGAGTGTCTGCCTGTCCAACTCCAATGCAAGCAGGTTTCTGGTACGTACACAATGCTGAAACCATGCTGTAGGGAGACATGAAACCTAACAATGGCGATGAATTGTATTAGAGGGTGGAGTTTTCCTATAAGCCTTGCACATACTCAATGCATTTTTGATGCAAGCTTGCACCACCCACAGTAAAGTGCTTTTAAAATGTAGTGTGCATGCTTTGCCACTATGGTGCAGTGGTTCTTGTTGCCTCACAGTAAGAGATTCTTTGCTGGAGCACTTTCTACTCTGCATGTCCTCCCTGCGGTAGAGTGAGTTTGACTTGCAGGTAAGTGCGTGTGCGCCTTCCATGAAGATTGGGTGTCGGGCTGACAACTTGACACCATAAAACACTGACAATCTGTGGACCGGGCATCTGCTTTGGTGACCTGTGATGGGTAAAAGCTGAAAGATCTTGCTTGCACATGTGCTCCTGTTCAGTTTCAGCAGGACTCCTCTCAATTTTTTGTTGTGTACCCACCTATCCGAGTTGGACACTATTTTACTGTAAGATTCCATGTTTGAGGTTGCAGGCCCTTAGCGATGCACTCTGTAACGAAAAGCACCAGTTCACAACAATTTTATCTATAAAGATTTTTTTTCCTGTTCTGATACATGTTTAAATAAAATACAATTAGAAAAAGTCACCAAAATTGTTTATTTGCCTAATTTAATTATTGTAACTGCTTAAATGCATATTTTGTGAAATGACAGCTTTTTGATATAAATAAAACACTGAAGTGGTTATGCAAATCTATTTCCCAGCTAGCCTAGTCTTAAACAGGTTTATAGGATGATACTAGGCTATTTGCCTGGAGCCCTTTATAAGCCTAGCCAATAATTTTGGCCACGTTCCCTCAAAGTTGGCACCTGTTTCTCCAGTCCAGCAGGGACACAAGTGTGATTCCAGGGGGTGTATTTTCAGTTTCCTATCCAGTCGTCCAGGTTTTTTTTTTTTTTTTTTAAGGGGGCTAGAGAGGTATTCTGCTTGACATGGAGAAGGGAGTCTAATCTTCAGATGGGGTGGGTCTTTGGGAAACAAATGTACAAATATGTAATACAGATAGTAATTAATGTATTACCACTGCTAAAATAAACACTGGATGGACTGACAGAGCACTAAATGTTTAACTGCCGAGAGAGCATGTTGGGACTGATTTATGTTGACTGAGTGGAGAAAGCTGCAGAGTGTCATACAGCAGTAATGCGCATCTGTTTTAAACAGAGTGAGAACTGCCACTGAACCCTGAGAAGAGTGAGAACTGCCACTGAACCCTGAGAAGATTGAACTGTAAAGTACGTCAAACAGGTGGGAAGCAGACAATTCACTTAGTGGTGCTTGCTGCTTTGTATACCTGATGAGGAGTTTTAAAAAAAAAAAAAAAACAAAACAAAAAAAAAAAAAAAACTGCGTAGTTGAAATTGTCAAACCAAAGCAGCTCATTGTGCACAACAGTGTGAACAATCTGATTGTAATCCAATTTTAAGTTAAGGCTGTTTTGTCATGTACATGAAAATGCTGTTTGGGTTCCTAGCCCTTATGCGGCAGTAGTACCTATGTCACCTACTACTGGATCTGGCTCTGCTTGTATAACAGTTTGACACCTGGACACTGATCACTTGTTTAAAGGATGCAAATACTAAACTTGTTGCCTCAGACTTGCTGCACCCTGCAAACCATGTCTCAACCTTGTGTTGGTGCAAAATTTGTCTGGAGCAGAGCACTCTTCAGTGGATACAGTGCCACCTCTTTGTACCTTTTGGTAGGCTGCTAATACAAAGATCAGACGTATGCTAATGGGATACAACTCTTGCCTGGTGTTACGGCACTCTTGGGTTATTGTTGGGCCAACTTGTGAAAGTGAAGTGCCATGACGGTTTTTGATACTGTAATGACAAGTAAATGGGTGTGCAACTCTGCTGCATAGCTAATACTGTTTTATCTAGTGTGGTGGATTCTGTTGCAAATACTCATGGAGTTGGGATTGAGAGAGAGACCTTGGCTAGCTCGGCAAACCAGATTTCAGCTACTGGCTCTGGTTTCCTATTGTCCTCAAAGCAGAGGACATTGGGTGCACCAACCATTTAGTGGCTTGGTTCCCTCTGGCTGGGGTGCATCCACAGTGGATAAAGTGTACACACCCCTGTTAATTCCAGGTTGTTGTGATAAAATGACTACAATAAATTTCAAAACTTTTCCCACCTTTATTGTGCACTGTAACCTGGAATTTAAATTGAAAAATAAAATGTACAATAAGCGGGTTCCATAAGTGTGCACAGTTTTTTAAATTGATGACCTTGAAGCACCTTTTTGATTAAATTACAACATTGTTGTTTGGTTTACACCTGCCATTAACTAAAGAGACCTTGATTAACCTCAGAGTTCAACTGTCCTAGTAGGATTTTCATGCCATTTACTTAGTTGCTTGCTACAACAAAAGCCATGGTTTGCAGAGAGCTTACAACTGGTCAGGGAGGCTGCCAAGAAACCTACAGCAACACTGAAGGAGCTGAAGGAATTTGTCGAGGTATTGGTTTTGTACTACATGTGACCACTATCTCCCATATTCTCCATATATCTGGACTATGGGGTAGCATTGCAAGACGGAAGCCTTTTACTTACACAGACATCCAGGCCCAGCTAAAATATGTAAAAATCATACATAGTCCCACAAAAGCTTGTGGGGAAAATGTGTAATGACAAAGGTTGAAATTTTGGTCACAATTCCAAAAGATATGCTTTGCACACAACACTACTTCACATCACCGAAAGAACACTATCCCTGCAGTGAAGCATGGTGATGGCAGTATCGTGCTTTAGGGTTGCTTTTAGTCAGGTGGAACTGGGCCTTTCAGTCAAGCTGGGGGGAATTGTGAACCGTTCCAAACACCAGTCACTTTTGGCCCAAAACCTTCAGGCGTCTGCTAGAAAGCTGAATAAGAGGAATTTCACCTTTCAACATGACCATTACCCTAAGCATACATCCAAATCAACAAAATAATTGTTTCACCAGAAGAAAATTTAAAGCTTTGGAATGGTCCAGCCAGAGCCCAGACCTAAATTAATAGAAAATCTGTGGGATGACTAGGGCTGTGCAAGAGAGATGCCGGTGCAATCTGACAAATTGGAGCACTCTTGCAAGGAAGAGTGGGCAAATGTGCCATGCTGATAGACTTTTACCCAAGAAGACTGTTGTAATTTAAATCAAAAGATGCTTTAGCAAAGTATTAAGGGTGTGCACACTTGTGCAACCGGGTAATTGTATGCCCCCCCCCCCCAACATTAATTTTTACAATTAATTGTACAGGTTATATGTCGCACTAAAGGTGGGGAAAGTTTTTTGGAATTTATTGTGGTCTTGTTTTATCACAAAAACCTGGTGAGGTACTCTGACCATGTATGGGAAGTCTATTCCAGAGACTGGGTAGCCTTTGGGAGACCTGCCTCTCCAGCATGTTTTGTTTCTTGGTAATGTGTGAGTAGTTAGACTTGCAGATATGGAGCATATCTACTAGGGCAGGGTCCAGTATCGCCTTATAGGTGAGGCACAAACTACCTCTGAGCAATCTGTCTGACTCTAGAGTGGTGGTGATTTGTCTGTCCACATAGGATAGATGTTGGAGAATATGGAGCCTCTTAGTATTTCTGTGGACTTTCCACTTGGTGCCGGTGTTTTGGAGAGGTACATACAAAATGGGGCATTATACCTTGTTATAGGTTTAAGGGAGTGTAAAAAGGTGGTAACCTCCTTTTTTCCAGGATCCACTGCCTTTACTTAGGAGATGAACCAGGTAAAAGGCTTTCCTGACCACTTTCGCCACATGGTCGAATGAGAGATTTGTCAACTTGAGTATCCAGGTCTCTGGCCACAGGTTTTGTGCTTAGGGGGTTGCTGTTGTGGTAATGAGGGCTGTGTTATTGCCGTATAATACATTTTGTTTTTGTTCATCATAAGGCCATGATTTTGGCACCAGTTATTTGTAGCTGTGAGACCCTTATGCAGTATGTAAATATCAGTTGGAGTCTTGACAGCACCCAACTTAGTTAGCTGCAGACTTGGTGTGTCGCAGGCACTTTGCCTGGATCTCTGAGAAGTATATGCCAAACAGTAGGAGTCCTATGACAGATCCCTGGGGAACATCACTAGTGGCAGGTCTGCTGTTGGTGGCGGCATGTATTTTGACTTTGTGGGGTCAGTTGGCCACCCATCTGACTACATGGGGATCACACCAAGTTGAGTTAGCTTTTCGATGATGCCAGAGTGGGGGATTGCCAAAGGCCTGGGCCAGGTAAAGACGAGCTGTATGTACCGACTTTCGTCCAGGGCCTTGGTGACTGTCTTGAAGTCCACTAGGTTCAGTAGGAAAGATTTGCCCCATATCCTTATTGGGTGGGGGTAGAGTGTTTGGAGATGGCCCATGTCCTTAGAGATCCATAATACACTTCATGACTTTACAGCTCAGACTTTTCAAGCTAGTAGCTAGTGGGGTGATAGTTTACCAGGTCAGTAGTGGCACCACTCTGCTGGAATGAAGCCTGTAGTTGGGTTGTGGTTGAATAGGGTACTCAATGACTAAGCAAGTTCTTACTGGAGGTAGTAACCCAGGCTGAGTTCTGCACCATCTGGTCCCATTGAAGCTGTGATCTTTGCCTTGGATAGGACCTTTAACACTTTGATCTACAGAGATGTGAGGTGTGGGGCAAGTATCTGGGATGTCGACTGGGCCTTTGGGGTGATAATCGGGTGAAGTTTGTGCTGAACCCATGTCAGCAGGATCCGTGCAAGTGGTACCATTAAGTACTGGTTTGGAACCAACTTGGCCTTTGCCATAGAGTTTCCTAACGTAACTGAAGGACCTGTGGTTTCAATTTGTTTTGAATAATGCTTTTCAACTCCTAATTGGCTTTGGAGGTTTTCATTGGTGATCTAATTTGCTTGTTGAGGTAGAGGAGTGAGTTCTCTTCAGAATTTACTTTCTACTTTTGGACAACAGTTTCATCCTTTTTGTTGTAAAGCTTGCTGATGGATGTCCACCAGACTGGTTTGTTTCCTTGAGCAATTTTTGGTTCTGTTGGGTATGGCTGAGTGCTTGTATACTGCACTGCCATACTGTTCAGTATACATGTCTGCATCATCTGAAGGGGGAGGTGGTGTGAAGCTGATGCCCTCTCTTTGAGGTTGTAGTCAGCTTTTGTGAAGTTTTTTTCCATGGTTACAACTGGGAAGGGGTTGGGTGGGATACAAACTTCAAATGAGACCAATCTGATCTCACCAGAGAAGAACATACTACAGGAGTGGAGCAGTGTTTGCCCATGTTGGTGAGAAAGTCCAGTGCGTTTCACCTTGTGGGTGGTGAGACCAGCTGATCTAGTGCATTAGAACTGATTTAAGTCAAGGAATCGTTGGGTGGAGGTGTTGGTGCAGGAATAGTTTACCCAGTGTATGGTGGGGTAGCTGAAGTTTCCAAGGTTCGGGGGGGGGTACCTTGATAGTGAAGTAGGTCCAGGTAGGAGGTGTGGCTGTCCTGGGACATGATGGGGGGGGGGGGGTCTATAGCTGGCTGTAATTTGAATGGGTGTCTTGCCCAACTGTCAGTTGTATCTGGAGTAATTCCAGTGTGTCATATTGGTAAACCAGTCTGGATGTTCCTGTCCTTTAATGAAGATACTCAACCCTTTATCATTGACCTCATTTTGGCATCAAAATGTGGAATGGGGTATAGCCTGGTAAGGTGGGGTGCTCTCTGCAGCCCAACCAAGTTTCCATGACTGCACAGACCTCAGTATTGTCCAGAGAGCCTCCAGTGAGCGCATCTTTTTTTAGATTAAGGCTCCTAGCATTGAGCAGCATTACCTTCAGTTTGCTTTTTAGTTTGGGAGATTTGTCTTTTGAGACCTAGGCTAAAGAGCTTTTGGCAAAGATCTGGAACCACAGGGGTGATGGCCTTCACCCATCTCTGGCAAAGCTTTGTGGCCTGTCAACCATGTCATCCCAGGCAGATGATACTGGATCCTCTTGGATACCAGAAACTAAGCAAACTGTTAGTCAACTTTTTTTTTGTATTGTGGTATAATTCTTGGTAAAGGTAGGATGCTGGTTAGGGTCATGCCTGCTTGGAGAACATATTCTGAGCTTAATCATGTCTCTTTGTATAGACCAGAGGTGGGCAATTCAAAGCCACCAAGACTTGACTGCCACAAGAACTGGGCGGGGGGTTGTACAGATTGACCTTTAATTTTTGAGTTAATTTCTGATTTACATAGATTATTTTTTTTTTTCTTTTCTTTTGTGGAGAGGGAGGGAACAGAGCAGTTTAGATTAAGACTATAGGTGTTGTCCTGAAGTGCTCTCTGTACACAGCAGAAGGGACTGGTACTGGTAGGAGTGTCTGAAATCAAAATGTGATTTCACTGTGTTCAACTGAGTGAGCAAATGCAATGGACCCAGGAGGAGTGTCCAAAAATATATTTACAGCAGGGGTGGGCAATTCCAAGATTAACACCGTGACAAGAACATGGAGGTAGGGTAGGGAACTAACTGCAGGATGACAAGGGATAACCATGTTCAGTTAATATTCAGTGAAACAAAATGCAGTACTAATGTTGAAGGGAAATGCAGAGAAAATGTAACAGCAGCTTACTGAGGCTAATTTACTAATCCAAACCACCTTTTAAGAAACTCTCTAACAAATATCTACCAGAATAAATATTTCACTTTTAAACTGAAACTGACTTATTTCGTACCAAATAAAAAGGTTTGTGTGCAAGAGGGACTCGATTCACACACATGTATAAATGAACAACTAAGTAGGCTGAAAACCACAGTTGTAATTAAGGTTGAAATACTGAAAATGTTAAAAAATAAAGCCTTTACATCCTGGGCATCTGTTAGTGTGGCATCTAAGAAAGAAATCAATTTGTTTATGCTATGGTATTTAGGACGAATGGGGACTGGTTAAAGCAGGGAATTTAATGCTTTTATTGCAGTTGCCAGAACCATCCTCTGTAACCACTCCTTGCTGCAAATAACCTGATTTTATATAAATATATGGGCACAGGGAAATTTTCTTGGGTGGCGAAAGCCAGGGAACCTTTTTAGCTAGGCTTGCATATAGTCCCCAGGGCCGAGAGCCTAGTACCTATGAAATTACTTTCCTTGTTGTTTTTCATTATACTCCACTAGTATTGCTTGTTTGTGTTTCAATAAAGGATGTTCCATTTTTAACAACTGTGGACTTTTATTATATTGTATGTTAATTGGTGAACTAGGTGCATAACCTATTTAAAGGAGAACTTCCACACCCTCCACACTGAAGATTCTGCTTGGATTGATTTGAGTATAAACCAGCAACAGTATTAGTGGTAATGGTGGGGTGGCAAAAAAAAGCCTCCCAGGGAGTAATGGAACCAGTGCCTATTAGTAAAGTCTGCCATTTTTACTTCTGAAACCAGAAGGATCTTTAAGACAAGTACTCCATCTTTCTGCTCTAAATATCTACTTCATGATACTGTACTGCTGAACCAAAGTCTAGCTCTTTAGGTAAAGCTGGATCTGATGCCTATAGCCACATTTGTATTGCACCAGGTAGGTTGGGTGGTTGGTTATCTGGTTTACTTATCAGTTGTACCCTTTGGGTAATCTACTGCACTAAGGGTGTTGTCAAAATGCTTGGCTGGGTCCAGGCATAAGTTATTGCAGACCACAATGTGTATACATTTTTTTTTTTTTTTTTTTTTTTCAGAGCCATCCCAAACTGTGCAGGATTTTTACTTTGTGGGATTTTGCATATTTTATGGAAGTGTCTTCCTTTCTCCTCCTACTTCCTGTTCCAAATAATTGTGTATATGTTTTTTTTTTTTTTTTTTGGCTATACTTTGGGGAGAGCACCTCCTCCCCCAACAAATTGTGTTTTAACAGTATTGATTTGTTCAAGTCCAGTATCGGCAAGAGTTTTAAGGTTCTGGTGTACATGGCATTAAAGATTCTAGAGCTTGCCAATTACCAGACTGTACATAAGGAAAATTTTAAGTTGCATCACTGATTTTAATCTGGACACTTGCACTAAATACCCTTCTCAAGTGCAGGGGGAGCCTGTGATTGACCACTTAGTAAGCAATTCAGGCCTCCAATTCTACCTTCAACTTGTAGGGGGGGCTGTTTCAAAAGGGGTAAATGTGCAAGCTTTATGGGATCCCATAGATGTTCTTCGTATTTCACTGTTGCAGTCATTACATTTGGGTAATCTGCTGGCAGGTTGCCCTCAGTCGGCCTGAATTCCAAAGTCTTGTGTCCTGTGTCAGTTGCAGTCTTCTCTTCCATGTCATCAGGGGTATAAAACATGCAGCCAATGCCTTTTTCTGTAGTCTTTCGTGCTGCGTGGTGCCCGAAGCAGAAGCATTTCGCAAGTGCTGGTCAGCCGACTACTGAAATATTCCAGTTTGAGTTTCAGACTAGAAGGTTTCACTAATGCAAAGTACCCTGTTGGGGAAACATTTTTTTCTTGCTTTTTACCAATGTCAGAAAAAGTTAATAATTGTAATACTTGTGGGAAGCGACCTCCATAAGGTTTTCCATTTATACTGCATTCCTTGCCTAGGCCTTGATCACAACGTGCCTGGCTGTTAGTTTTGTGCTAGATTTAACCAACGCACTATTAAGTGTCAATATATTTTTGCATCAAAGTATTTTGGAAACGGATTCAACTACCCAGAAATGTTATCGGATAGCAATCAAACTACCAGAGTACATTAAACACCAAGAAAAGGACAGACAAAGGCAGTAGAGATCCAAAACAGATTACTAAGCTTCTCCTAAGCCAGTTGCCAGTACTCGGTGAGGTGCTTTCGCAGCCCCTGATACCTGCTACCTTCGAGTCGCAGGCCTCTACCCGACACCCATGTGGAGTCTGGCATGCTGCAAGATACTCAAGGTATTGGACCGACAGATGCATCTCCCTCTGGGTCCAGATCCGCTGAGCAGGCACCGGCTTCTGAGGGTGTTTTCAGACCAACATTTATAGATCAAACGGACAGCTGCAAAACCAAAGGCAATTCCTAAAACTAAAAAAATGATGCATGAGCCATGTGCACAGGCCTCTATACCTAAAAAAACAGATTATCATAATGGCTAAAGACTTTATTACCTTTATCAGGGGTACCCAACCCCTTCCAGATGAGAGGCCTAGGCAAGACACTGATTATGAATCTTCAGATCAGGTTTCTGTTTCTTCTGATCGGGAATTATCTATACCTCCCTAGGAGGATTCTGATGCTGAAGAGTCTATTCCATTTGCATCTCCTCCTGAGGATTATTCATTCGGAGAAACCTTGCATACTTGGAGGGAGCATTTTCACTGGGAGAGTCGAGACTTTTCTCAGAATCAAAAGAGTCTCTGGGATTTTCTTCTCCCTCAGCACAAGCCTTTAGCCATTCACCCTGTTTTAGACCTTGTGGATTATGTGTTTTCAGAGTCGAGCTTGACACCAGACTCCTTACCTCCGGCTCCCAGTAAGCCTGACAGATATTACAAGGTCCCTGACTCACATAAAGTTTTATTTAGAAACCCTGCTGCAGATCCTGAAACTATTTCACAGGGTCCAAAGGGAGTTAAGGCCTCAACAGCAAAAAATCCTCCCCCCCTCTGACAGATTCAAGGGCACTGGACAAATGGGGGGGGGGGGGTTACATCCTGCAACCTTGGCAATTAGGGCCTTAAACTGTGATATGCTTACGTACCAACAACATATTATGAGATTGCTGAAACAGAAAATGATTTCAGAATGTGCAGAAAGTAAAGACTTGCATGCAGCTGAACAAGTTGGAAAGCATACTTTGCAATGTGGATGTTCTTCGTCTCCCATTGCTGCAGTCCTGACATATGGGTGTTCCGCTGTCCACAATCGGCCCGAATACCAAAGGGCTAGAACCGGCGTCGGTCATCGGTGCCCGAGACTGACGACAGTACGTGTCGGTACAAATGCGCATGACCGACGCCATAACCTCAGTCTTTCTTGCTGCGTGGTCCTAAGCAGAAGCAGCAGTTGCAAGTGCCGTTCGGCGTTCTGGAATTGTCGGTTTTCGAGTTTCAGACTGGAGACCAAGTTGGGCTAAGTACCCCGTTGGGGACACTTGTCTTTTTCTTGCCTCAGTATTGACGGATGTCAGAAAAAGTTAATAACTGTATTTCTTGTGGGAAACAGATTCCTCATAGGGATTACCATTCACTCTGTATTCCTTGTTTGGGGCCTGAGCACGACGTTGTTGGGTGTCGCTTTTGTGCTACTTTTAACAAGCGTACTATTAAACGTCGGTTGGACTGTGCTAGGCTGGTGTTTGGTAAACGTTGTAATTACAACATGCCGTCGGATTCGCCGACGCCTGGTTCTTCTAAAAAACGCAAAGAGAAGGCTTTGCGGTCCAAACAGGATGAGTCCACTCCGGACGCCGGTTCTGTGGAACCACTGACTACTTCAGCGGCTCCTTCTGAAAGTTTACCAGAGTCTCAAGGGGAGCTTTTGTTTCCACAGGAAGTGGCTTCTCCTGTGTTAGGCCAGGCTGAGGGTGCTTCTCTGTTGTCAGTGGTTCCCTCCCCTCATAGGGTAGTTAGGCCTCCTTCTTCTCTAAGCAAAGCCCATTCTAAGTCTAAGTCTGCCCCTGCTGGTGCTAGTCCCCAGGGTCCATCTCCTAGGAAGCACATGTTAAAGATGGCTGAAGATTTGATTACTTTAATTAGGGGTTCTATGCCCCCCCCCTGAGAAGAGGCCGAGGGTAGAGACAGTGTTGGAGGGTTTGGTTCAGTCTTCCAATGAGTCGGATTCCTCTGTGGAAGAACTTCAGGATTTCCCTCCCTATTCTGATTCGGAGGCTGAGGACACTACTCCCTCTGCGTCCCCTCCAGAAGATTTTTCTTTCTCTGAGACATTGCATTCCATGAGGGAACATTTCAAATGGGAAGGCCAGGATTATTCTGATTCTCGTAAAAGGCTAAGAGAATTCTTGTTTTTGCCTCAGCAGAGGCCCTTGGCTATTCCTCCTGTACTGGATGTTGTTCAGGATGTATTTTCTGAGGCTGCCCTTAACCCAGATTCTCTGCCTCCTGCCCCGGTTAAACCAGATAGATACTACAGGGTTCCGGAAGCTCACAAGTACTTAGAGTCCTAGGGCTGATCCGGAAACTATTTCTCAAGGGCCCAAAGGTGTTAGGGCTTCTGTGGTTAAAAATCCAGTTCCTCTGGACAAGGATGCTAGGGCCCTGGATAGGTGGGGTAAAAAACTATATACCTCTTCTACTTTGGCTATGAGGGCTTTAAATTTTCAGTTTCATATGCTCAGGTATCAAAATTATTTGCTGGGTCAATTGCAATGTAAAGTAGATGCTTTAGCTGAAGGTATTGAATGTAAGGAGCTTCAGGATTTAGTGCATGCTTCAGACCAAGTTGGTAAGCATTCTTTGCAGTGTGGTTTTGATGCTTTACAGGCTTCTTCCACGGTGGCTGCTACTAGTTCAGTTGTTCGCAGGCACGCCTGGCTTAAAGATCAGACCTTGTCAGAGCATGTTAAGGCTTGAATTATGGATGCTCCTCTGCAATCTGATGTTCTTTTTGGCCCTCCAGTAGAATCAGTTTTGAAAAAAAATGTAGGAAAAAGCTAAGTCTATGCAGACAGTTAAGGACTTTTTACAGGTTCAGCCCCCTAAGTTCAGTAGGAATTGGCCTGCTAAGGGTTGGTCTTTCCCCTCTTCAGATTATCGATCTAGGGGCAGATCGAGGCTAGGTAGAGGTAGGGCTTCCTCTCAGGGCCCTATTACGTCTAGGACTTTGAGTTCTTCTACCCCTTCTGCTGGGGAGGGCAGGGGTCAGTCCTTTCGGAAACAGTCCCAATGACCTGTGTCTTCAGCTGCCGGACTCTGCCTTTCTGGCAGCTCCTCTAGGAGGAAAACTGGGGCTTTTCAAAAGGAATTGGCATTTGGTTACCCAGGACAAATGGGTATTGGACATAATAAATCGAGGCTACAAGTTTTATTTTCACACATTCCCTCCTTTCAAAGGTATGCCGGATGTGCCTCATCAGCAAAGACTGGAAGCACAGGCACAGATTTCTTCTCTGCTTCAGTTGGGAGCAATACAGGAAGTACCTTCTGCAGAAAGAGGCACAGGGTTTTATTCCCGTGTTTTCTTAGTGCCAAAGAAAGGAAATTCTTGGAGACCAATTCTGGATTTGTCCATTCTAAACACCTTTCTGGAAATTCCAAAATTCAAGATGTTAACACTGCAACGGCTGTTACCTATGCTGGGCAAAGATCACTGGATGGTGACTCTGGATCTCAAAGAGGCCTATCTTCACATTCCTATCAGGGCCAGTTGCAGGAAATTCCTGAGATTTCGGAATGGGAATTTGCATTATCAGTTCTCTGCATTGCCCTTTGGCTTGTCTACTGCGCCCATGGTATTCACAAAAGTCCTGGCTCCAGTAATAGCTTTTCTCAGACTAAAAGGAATTCAAATTTATCCTTATCTGGACGATTGTTTGATTCTGGCTCAAGGCAAGCACAAACTTCTTCAACATCTGCAGTATGTAATGACAGTTTTCAGATGCCTAGGGTATTCTGTGAACGAAATAAAGTCCAGTCTAGTACCCTCACAAGAGATGTGTTTTCTGGGTGTCAGACTGAATACAGCTGCTCAGATGGCATTTCTTACCCCGGACAAACAAAGAAATCTTCACCTATACTTCCAACAACTATCAGTAATGTCCAGGCTGACTGCAAGGACAGTCCTTCAAGCCTTGGGGTTCATGGCATCTTGCATTTTAGTACTTCCCAATGCCAAACTGCATATGAGGAAGCTACAATGGTATCTCAAAAGCGTTTGGACTCAACACGGCCACGATTTGGACACTGTCATTCGGATTCTACCTTGCATTCAGAAGGAATTTCTGTGGTGGGCTCAGGAATGTCACCTAAACAAGGGGCTCTCTGTGACCCAACCAGAGGCAAGTCAGATTTTGATGACAGACGCCTCTGAGTCAGCCTGGGGAGCTCATTTCAAAGGAAAATGGATTCAAGACCTTTGGCCCCCAGAGCTACTTCACTTGCATATCAACATGAAAGAGATGCTAGCAGTTCAATTTGCTTTGGAAGGATTCAAGAGCCTACTTCAACCAGGACTGGTGTTGATTCGAACAGACAACACGACTGTCATGTGGTACATCAACAAGCAGGGGGGAACTCATTCTTACCCTCTTTGCAGACAAGCAATGCTGTTATGGGAAACTGCTTTGAATCTGCACATCACTCTTCGAGCACAGTTTCTGCCAGGAGCACAAAATTCTTTAGCAGACGTTCTGAGCAGACAGAGTGTGGATCCTCACGAGTGGAAATTGGACCCTCAGGTATTTCTTCAGTTGACCAGGGCTTGGGGAACTCCAGACATAGATCTGTTCGCTTCTCCTCTGAATTTCCAACTGCCTCTGTTTTGCACAAGGCTGTTTCATCCAAAAGCCTGGAAAATAGATGCACTATCCTTCAGTTGGAGCAACCTTCACGTGTATGCTTTTCCTCCTTTGCCTCTTCTTCCAAAGGTGCTGTTGAAAGTCAGGAGGGACAAACCTTGCATGATCCTTATAGCACCGGATTGGCCTCGTCAGCATTGGTACCCTCTGTTGAGGAGCTTAATTCAAGGAACACCTTGGCCATTACCACGGATTCCTCACTTATTGTCTCAAGTAAACAATCATTTTCTCAATGTCAGGGTGCAATCCCTACACCTGACAGCCTGGCGCATTCGGTTTTAGAGAATGAGGGCCTTCAGCTCCCTCAACAAGTTTTGGATGTTATTTTGGAAGCCAGGCGTCCTAGTACTCAAAAGTTTATGCTGATAAATGGAAGAGATTTTTTCTTTGGAGTTCAGCTAAAGGCTTTGATGTCACATTGCCTAATTTGAGTTGTACATTGCAATATTTGACTATTTTATTGGGCAAGGGTTTGTCCTTCTCTTTTGTAAAAGTGCATGCTGCAGCTATTTCTGCTCACTATGATTGTGACCCTCCTTTATTTTCACATCCATTGGTTTAAACAGTTTCTTAGAGGGGCAAAGAATATAAGACCCCCACGGAGGGCTCCTATTCCTACCTGGGATCTTAATTTTGTTTTGGAAAAACTGACTCTGCCTCCTTTTGAACCTGCAGCTACGGCTGAATTGAAGTTGTTGTCTTGGAAGACTGCTTTTTTATTGGCTGTTACTTCTGCTAGGAGGGTATCTGAATTACAGGCCTTCATGGCAGTGGAACCTTTTCTGATTTTTCACCCGGACCGAGTTTCCTTACGTACTAATCCTACTTTTCTGCCTAAGGTGATTTCTAATGTGGCATTGAACCAATCTATACATTTGCCTACTTTTTATGCTAACCCCCAAAATGAAGGGGAAAAAGTTTTGCATTCTTTGGATGTACATAGGCAGTTAAGGTAGTATTTGTTCAGAACCAAAGAGTTCAGAAGATCTCAACAATTATTTGTTTAGTTTGCTGTGACTTCACGAGGGAAAGCTGTCTCGAAACAGACTATTTCCAAGTGGATTGGCCATTGTATTGCATTTTGTTACTCTCTCATCATGGAAAGGAGGTTCCAGTTGGGATCAGGCCTCATTCTACTAGGGCTACGGCCACATCTTCTGCTTTTTTGAGAGGGGTAGCTACTAAAGACATTCTAGAGGCAGCTACTTGGAGTTCTGTACATACCTTTACAAAGCATTATCATTTACCTCTTTATTCTAGGTCTAGGGCTGGGTTTGCCACTGCAATCTTACAGGGCATGGTAGCAGCTCCTAATGCTACTTAGTTGTCCTACCTCCCTTTTTTCCATTGCTCTGGGATTCTACCCATATGTCAGGACTGCAGCAATGGGAGACTAAGAACATAGTACAGTTTTGTACCTACCATAAATGTAGATGTTCGAGGATCTCCATTGCTGCAGTCCAATTTTCCCTCCCTCCTTCCCCCCTTTTTTCTTTTTAGGTTGGGGTTTGGGTGGTGTTTTTTGCATTCTGACGTCTGAGGCAAGAAAGACTGAGGTTATGGCGTCGGTCATGCGCATTTGTACTGACACGTACTGTCGTCAGTCTCGGGCGCCGATGACCGACGCCGGTTCTAGCCCTTTGGTATTCGGGCCGATTGTGGACAGCGGAATACCCATATGTCAGGACTGCAGCAATGGAGATCCTCGAACATCTACATTTATGGTAGGTACAAAACTGTACTTTTTGATTCTTTAGAGGCCTCCTGCAGGGCTGCAAGTTACTGGGTCTGTGATTAGGCATGCTTGGTTAAAGGAACAAAATTTGCCTGATCATGTTAAAGCTAAATTGCTAGATACACCCTTACAGCATGATTCTCTGCTATTAAGGCAGAAGAAGTTTTAAAGAAAATGGAAGACTAAGCCAAGTCTAAGCAAACTGTTAGACGACTTCTTACAAGTGCAGCCACCAAGATTCAGACACTGGCCTACAAAAAATTGGTCCTTTCCTGTGTCAGACACAGCTCAAAGGGGCAAATCCAGACACCCTAAGGGTTCCAGATACCAGGTGCAAGACTCGTACAGGTCAAAGCAATGGGGTGCATCCACCTCCACATCTGAAAGAGGTGAAGTGCAAACCTACAGAAGGCATTCCAATGACTTCCCTCTGTCTACACGAAGCACTCCTCTTTTGGCAGCACCCATAGGGGAACACTAGCACTTTTTGCTCAAAATTGGCAGTTAATAACCCAGGACAAGTGGGTACTAAACATTGTATCACAGGGATACAGATTCTGTTTCCACACACTGCCAATGGCAAATGGTTGGCCAGATCTGCCAAAACATCAATGGGCAGAGGCATGGAAACAGGTTACGTCCCTCATGGATATGGGGGCCATTCAGACAGTACCAGAACAGGAAAAAGGACAAGGTTTTTACTCGACTGTTCTTGGTTCCCAGAAAGGACAAGGCCTGGTGGCCAATACTGGATTTATCGATTTTGAACACATACCTGGACATTCCAAAATTCAAAATGTTGACTATGCACCAGCTTCTGCCCTTGCTGGGCAAGAATGCTTGGCTGGTGACTTTAGACCTAAGAGGCATACCTGCATGTCCCAATAAGATAGTCATGCAGAAGATATCTCCGATTCAAGGCTGGCTTAATGCATTACCAATTCTCTGCACTGCCCTTTGTAAAGACCCTGGGCACAGTAGATAAGCCAAAGTGCCTAGCACCAGAAATTGCATTTTGCAGACAAAGTAGTATACAAATATACCCTTACTTGGACGACTGTCTCATTCAAGCAGAGAACAAGATGCAAGCTTGAATACAACTGCCCAGTGGCTTACCTCATGCCAGGCAAAGGCAACTGACTACTTACTTCAAACTAACTGATGGCAACAAAGACCCAGTCTTCTGCAAGACCAATACTGCAGGCTCTGGCTTGATGGCATCCTGCATCCTACTAATTCCGTATGCAAGACTGCATATGAGGAAACTTTAGTAGTATCTAAAAAGTTTATGGAGTCCACATTCACACAGTCTGGAAACAATGATTCCTCTCATTCCCTGCCTGCAGCAGGAGTTTCTATGGTGGGCAAAGGCCTGTCATCAAAACATGGAACAGCCCTTCACTCTACCCCCTGCCAGCCAAACCTTGACAGACTCGTCAGATTATGTCTGGGGGGCCCACATGGCAGGAACATGCATTCTGGGCATATGGGCACCAAAGCAAATGCATCTACATAACCAGAAAGAGATGCTAGCTGCTCAAAATGCCTTAACAGCCTTCAAGGACTTACTTCATCCAGGACAACTACTGAGACTGACAACACCACAGTCATGTGGTATATAAACAAGCAAGGGGGGCACACTCGTACCCCCTTGGCAGATTAGCCATGGCACTGTGGGACACAGCTTTGACCTACCAAATACATCTTCAAGCTAAATTCCTGCCTGGAAAACAAAACACTCTGGCAGATGATTTAAGCAGAAATCGTATGGATCCTCACGAGTGGAAACTAAATCCACAAATCTTCAGCATGATAACAGAGAAATGGAGCCCAGGAATCTATTTGCCTGTCCTCAAAATTGTCAATTGAAGAAATTCTGCACAAGACTTATCCCAGAAGCATGGAAAGTGAATACCCTATCCTCTGCCTTTTCTTCCCAAAGTCGTCCTAAAAGTAAAGATGAGAAGCCGAAGATATTAATTGCCCTGGACTGGCCCCGCCAATACTGGTACCCAATCCTGAGGAATTTGTCTCTATACCTAGCTTGGACCTTGCCTCAAAGACCATAACTACTGTCCCAGCAAAACAATCTGATCCTGCGCAATCAACTTCAGACTCTGAACCTGGCAGCATGGCTAATCATGTAATCATCCAAACACCTCTCAGTAAAGCTGAGATGGATGTAATTTTGGAAGCCAGAAGGCCTAGTATTAGAAAATCTTGTGCTGACAAATGGAAGAGATTCTGTGCTTGGAATCAGGCGCAAGGAACTGATACAGCAGAACCACATATTCCTCAGATTTTACAATACTTAACTGAGAGATTCTTGACAAAGGCCTTTCTCCTCAATCAAAATCCATGCCTCTGCCATTTTGGCTCATTACAATACAGAGCCACCAATCTTTTCTCATTCTTTTACTGCAGCAGTATCTTAGAGGAGCCAAAAATGTAAGGCCTCCTAGAACACCATTACCTGCATGGGACCTCAATTGAACCAGCTGCTACCACTGATCTGCAGGTCTCGTCATGGAAGACAGCGCTGCTACTAGCAATTACTTCAGCAAGAAGACCTTGAGCTACAGGCTCTCATGGCTGTAAAGCCTTTTATCATTTTACCCAGATAGGGTGTCTGAGGACAAATCCTACTTTTATGCCTAATGTGGTTTCCAGTGTGGCTCTTAACCAAACAATTTAATCTGCCAACTTTTTATCCAAATCCGCAGAACAAAGGGGAGAGAATTCTTCATTCTTTGGACGTACACAGACAGCTAAGATTCTACTTGAGCAGGATTTAAGCTCTTAAGAAAAAACTGAGCAATTACTAGTGTCATATGCTGCAGGATCAGGAGGAAAGGCTATTTCAAAAGTAGATAAGCCACTACATCCGTTTCTGCTACTTACACCATGGTAAACCTGTGCCCAAGGGCATTAGATCTCATTCCACCAGAGCTGCAGCTACTTCAGCAGCCTTTCTCAGAGGAGTACCAACCAAAGACATTCTAGAGGCTGCCACTTGGAGTTCTGTTCACACTTTTTTACAAAGCATTACCATTTGCCTCTGTACTCCAAGTCCAGGGCAGCTTTTGCCACTGCAGTGCTGGAGGGCCTTCTAGCTGTACCTAATGCTGTTTAGCTCCAGCTTCCCAACCATAGCTTTGGGATTCTACCCAAATGTAAGGAGTGAAACACTAAACCTAGTACAGTTGTGTGCACTTGCATAAATGTAGATGTTTGAGTGTATTCACTGTTGCAGTCCAGGTTACCCTCCTGCCATCCCCCTGTCATTCTGAAATTTATCTTTCCTTCACTATCTTCTACAACCTATGTGTTGTATTTGCTTGTAGATGAAGGTAAAGTATGTATCCCTGATGTCATGGAAAAGAAGACTGCAACTGACGCAGGACCCAAGACTTTGGAATTCAGGCAGACTGAGGGCAACCTGCCAGCAGATTACTCAAATGTAATGACTGCAACAGTGAATACACTCTAACATCTACATTTATGGTAAGTGTACACAACTGTACTATTTGTTGTTTCCACCTACAGCATGTCTTTGGGATGTGGAGTAAACCAGAGCACTCTGAGGAAACCCACAGGGAGGACATGCAGACTCCACACAGAAGGCGCCCCAGCCGAGAATCGAACTGTGGAGAACCTCTTGCTGTGAGGCAACCACGCTAACCACTGCATGCTGGTCTTAAGTCCTTGAGGACCCCTGCTACTATGCACATAGTGTAGTACTTGAAGTGGTATTGTATTGCATTCCTTTTTGAAGACTGGCTGTAATTGTTATGGAGGTGCAAGCGGTTCAACTCATGTTTGCTCTTCTGCTATATTTCATCAAAACAAAACCTTGATTCAGACAAGCTCACCAGAGCAAGGATAGACCTCTGTGCATGGAAATTTCATATTGGTGTGTCATCTTGTATTACTGTGCCTGTCTATTCAACTCCCTCTTAAAATGGTTAACTAGAGAAATTCTATTACAGGAGGTCCATGCAGGTGAGTTGGAAAGATTGCTATCCATTCCCATTGACTGGGATGTTCTGTATCCTCTTTAACCCTTCTTTCATTACCAAGGTTAGGGGTTAAAAACTCTAAAAATTATATTGGAGGGGCTCCCCTTTAGCCAAAGCAAGTGTGTTTTGTCTCTTTAATTTGCCCAAAGGCAATTTAAAAAGCTTCCCTGTGACAGGATTTGCACTGACTGTGGGTAGGGGTGGGTACACAGTTTGTTTCCTAGGTGTGTATTTTGGATTGGTGTTCTCATGACTTGCACTGGGTTCTGATGGGAGGCCAAAACATTTGCTACTAGAAGTCTGTATAGATGTAAGTGAAAAGATTTTTTAGTTAGTGCCACTCAGACCAGGATGTTGGGTCCAGGTGCCACTGCTCTTAATTGTGAGAGCCTGTCCAAAGAATTTCTGCTCAAAAACACTTTGACAGAGGTGTTGTATATTGCTCTAATCTGTTGAGGTGAATAGAGTTGCGAGCTGTAATGGGAAAGTCCACCCCACCTTTGATTTTCACAAAGATGGGGTTTTGTTGAAAACTGCAGTTGCCTAGAGTTTTACATTAAGCCGTAATATCCATTGAGGAGAATTCTTCATGCTAGATAAATGCAAGCAGCTCTACTACCTAGAAAAGAGGAAGGGACAGACTGTCAAAAGTTCACTTTTTTCCAATTGAGTGCCTCCTACAGTGAGGAGCACAAGTCCAACAGAGGCATTTGGTCTTCTGTACTTGTTTGAGAAAGCGTAACAAATTGGATTACTTTTCTAGATCTAAACTCCTTTTGATCTAGACTATGGGAATTTTACTTGTATGGCTTGAGCTGCTGCAGCAATGATTTCAGTTATGAACCTAGTAAAAGTTGTGAAGTGAACTTGGCATAATGGTAGATGTTCTAATGGATCACTGCTGCAGTAGGCATCCCTCCCTCAACCTACTTGTACCTGATGCTCCCCAGGTAGGTTGCCAGGGTAAGTTTAACACCTTTATTGAATTATCAGTTGACAGGCATTTTTGTTTGTATAAACCGTATTACCTAAACGCTTATGTTGATATTTCATATTCAATTCTTGCCGTTTTTAAACTGCTTTATTAAACCATAACTTTTCATTTTGTATATGAAAAACACATTAACACAATCCTAGTTGCATCACAAACCATACTGACCTACTCCCAGTTGCGCATTACACACAATGTATAATCTAACCAGCCATTTTCAGACATTGCTTAGCTCATTGTCCTGCCTCTCGAATCTCATCCTCCTCTGTCTTGTTCCCACAATTCCCATTTTTCCTTTGTCACTTGTCCAGTCAGGATAAAATAGACTAGCATTCATTGGTCCTGTTCAGCTTTATTATGTACAAACAGTGGTGTTGGGTTCTGTTCAAGCAGCTTTTATGTACAAACACTTCCGGGTTTTGGCTTAACATTAACTTAAACTTGTAAACAAGCTGTTACACATGCATGCCCATTCTCTGGCTGTACTCCTTAAGACTCCTCTCAAGGACAGCATGTGCTAACTTCAGTGCTATTTTGAGATGCGTCTTAAAGTTACACCACATCTCAGGGAGGATGTATAATAGTCATGTTTAATTGACATGCAGTTAACAAATTGTCTACCTATTTCTGTATAATTGCATGACCAAGAATTATGTCCATGTTGCTGTGTATTTTACCCTAGGTCTGGAAATGTGACCAAATTGTGTGACAAATTAAGAATTGTGTAGCCAACTGGGATGGTCTGGGCTGATTAGCCAACTGGGACACATCAGGAATGGAAGAAGTTAAAACATGTTTTGCAACTGGAACATTCTGTACTCCACACCCTCTAAGCAGTATCTCTGCTCAGCACATACCTGTTTCAGTTGAAACCTTTTGCAGTTTTATATCCTTGCTGTCTCTCCAATGCATGAAGAAGTCTCTTTATTTTCATTATAGATGGACTTGTGGAAAGAATGCTTTCAGAATAGTTGGGCTCTCATTGTTCTGGCCTTTGATTTAGGCCTCAACAAACTGGAACCGATAGGAGTGGTCTGGTTTGCCTAGATAGAAGTCTCTGAGCAGGCACGCCAAGTACATCATCGCAGGATACGTTTCTGAGATTTGAGTAAAATTTAAAGACATCAGTATTGTCACACCTTGACTTCTCCAGTAATTGCTTTGCACTCTGTACATGTTACTAGTAGGCCAGAACATCCACCGTCAAATGGACCAGCTGAACATGCAGTACAAAATCCTGTTCTCTTCCAGACTTCTGAAACAACTGGTAAGTTGGGTACTATTGTCAAATAACTATGTGGACGGCCATGGACAGAGAAATATTTGGTGATCACAGCAGTGGTTGCCCAATTGGGTACTAAATTTCAAACCAGTTGGAATAAGGTTGTCAACACTAATGCTGATTGTTCCACTCTTAATACATCCGTGGCTACTGTTGACCAAAGTAGTTCAGGAACTTGACTTGGCTGAAGTTTTTAATTTTTTTTTTCTCCAATGTGGTTTAGTACTATTGCATACTGAACAAGAAAGGACTTTAACAATGTCTTACTAGAGAAGACCATAATACTAGTTCCCTCTACCTTTTGGTAGATTCAAAACCTGGGTGACCATGATACAAAACCTGCTTTCTTACAACATGAACATATCCAGAAACAACAAATTTATCTTTCATCAACATTTCTTCTCTAAGGAAAATTGCCACCACTTCAGGTGGTACTAGATTGCTTTGACTGCCATCCAACATTAATACAGCAGTTGAGCTTTTGCAAAATTGGATCAGTCTTTGTATGATCTCTCCGCTCATTATTTCTGAAATTAGGCACTTCCATTGTGAGTCAAAATTCTCTGTTAAGCTGTTCTATCATATTTATGGGCAATCTGGAGAAGGTGGAAAGAAGTTTTCCTTTTGTATAGACTATTTTGAAGTTGTACTACTGCAGTTTAAGCATTATTCTTTTGTAATCCCGTTGCAGCTGAATGCATAGCCTTCTTTTAAAATGGTGACTAGAGGTTGATCAGTTTGCATCTGAATAGCTCTACCATAAATACAGTAATGAAACTTTGAACATGCAAGTACTGTTGCCAAAAGTTCTTGCTCAGTTTGGTAAGAGTTTTAGATGCACAGGCTAATAGTCTGCCCTCTTGAAGAATAACTGTGCAAAGACCAAATTGTGAACAATTACAGTTAAGAGTTGCTGGTTTATTGACATCCTAATACCTTGATTATGTAGGTGATGTGGTAGTCTTCTGCTCAAGGTCATCAAATTCTTTCTGGTGCTGTTCCAAGAAAGACCATGTAACACTTCTGTGCATTGACTCTTTCAAAGGTGCTGTCAACTCACTGAAGTCTAGTCTAAATTTCCCTGAAAGTTGAACATACCAAGAAAACATTATAGAGCTTAAACCTTATCTGATACTGGCATCTCAAGAGTGGCTGATTGGATGGGTCTGGTTGCAAGCCAGTGCTGGTTAATTTTAATGACCTACATATTTAACTTCAGGAAGTCTTCAGTTTGCACTTCAGAGGATTGAGGTTTCAAGTTCACTTCACATGCTGTGCCTAGACCTTTCCTAAGGTTTCTGTCATGCTATGCTTTACCATTGCTTCCAGCCAGTAAATCTACTGTTATGGCACAAGGATAATCTGAAAAAATGTGCTCGCTTGCATAATTTATTCCAAATGGCATCCTGAGGAATCTGTCTTCCAAGTGAGGTACTGAAAGTTAGTCAAGATTGGAAATCTGGCATCACTTGCCAGAACGAATTTTTTGCATCCAAGAATTAAAAAAAAAAAACAAAAAAGGCGACTTTATCAGGGCTGCGACTTCCTCAACTGTATGCATAGGGTGATGTGGTGTCTCTAATGCTTGGTTCAAATCTCTTGACTTTTTTGTGGGCTGCTGCCAGGGACTAAATCTGTTCAGTTGATTTCTGTAACTGGAAAAAACTGCATCTTTTGGTACCATTTTATCCAACTGAGCTTAGACTTCATTCTGGGTAGGTGTCGGAACTTTACTTGCTGGTCTGACCAATGGACTGACCTCTGGGTCTCTGTTCATCGAACACACAACTGGAAGTTTGCCAAACTTGTCATCTGAAACATCATGTTCTGAGAAAATGGCTTCAGTAAAATTGGCACTAGGATATGTGCTTGTATGATTAACTTCTTTGGTAAAGGAAAGCAGTTTTTCTCGTACTACCAGAGACCCAATAATGACTATACAGGCCTTGGAACTACATAAAATTGTAGCAGTTTTTGGCTAGATAACATGAACGCCCTACTGAGCCTTTGGTTTGAATCTCTTCATCTCCATAAGCAACACATTTCGCACAACTGACCACAAAGTATTTCACCAGGTTTCCCTTTAGCAAATGTTTGGCATAACATTACACTTTGAGCCAGTGTCTATTTGAGATCTCCAGATTTACCATTTATCTGGACAGCACAAAACACTTATTTGCCAATAAATTACTGCGTCAACTTTTTCACAAATTACTGATCTACCATCTATGTAGAGTTTCAGCTCTCTATGATCATCTTGCTTTGTGACCTTTTCTAACTGTGAGGTTTACTTGATTTTTGAAAATGGACATTGACCAAATGTTAAGCATTTTTCTCTGACTCATGATAGGTACCATAGTTGAGACAGTTACAGCTTGACTTTGGTTTTGCTGACTTGCCCTTGTACTGCACTGAGCATGTCCGGTTTCTTAGAACTTGCTGAAAAACCTAATGGGTTTACTTGGGGAGTCTGTAGGGGTGGCAGGTGCCATGTGCTTAGGCCTGCATCTGCTAGCCATGTGTTGTATGCTACCTACATTTGCTTTGGAGCCTGCTGAAATCCTGCTGTTACCACTTGCAAGTATACTTGTGTGCCTTTTAGTAACTTCATGGATTTGAGACTTCTCTAGCTTTGTTCCATGTTAAATCTGTCACAAACGCAGCACTATTAAAGGAAATACGTTTAGAACGTTCTTTAATTGTTTTTGAGCTATTTCAATGCCTCAAAATCACAAGTGCTTCTTTTACAATTGTGTTCCTCTCAAAGTGGCGGCTACTGAGGCCTGCCTTGGAAATGTGATCTTGTTTTCTTGATTTCATTCCTTCTTCCTAGAATACGTTTAAAGTCCCCTTTGACTCAGGCTAGACATAAGGAAGTGGTGCTGTTTTTTCATGCCACTAAGACTGAATGGCAGGACTGTGAAGCACTGTAATCTAAACATACCTTTTGCAACAGAGTTGCTTCTTTGTTTACCTGACTACAGCATACAAGTTCTGACAGACAAATGAAGCTCCAATAGCAAAATAAAGTAAATGTTTTGTTAGTCTTGTAGTCTTAAAAGATTTGGCAAACCCTTCCCCACAATTTCATACTGAGGTGTGAAAACTCACTGCAGTAAATGATCCTTACTGTGCATTTACAAGTGACTAGTAAGACACTAAATTTTTGTCTATTTCCCAATGCATTCAGTGGGAGCAGTTTTCCCTCTCTCGAATGGTGCAGACTTGAAATCTGCTTTACTAGTTCCTCAATTTATGTTCACAGTCCTTTGTTTATACTTTAGTAATCAGGAAAGTGAACCTGTCCCAGGACTTATTTCAGCCACAACTTGAGCTACATTGGCAAAGATAATTAAATGGACTTAGCAATGCAAAGAAATAACTGACAAATCCTTGACCAAGATTGCATGTGCAACACATGACCAATGTGTGACAAAGTAAATCATTGAGCAGCATTTACTAGAATGCACACCCTAATAATGCTGAACGTGTGTGTGGTTCCTTCAAAACATATAAAACCCATAACATCTGAAATGTATAATTGAGCAGTGCATCAAACGTGTAAATGTTTAATCTGTTAATATTGTGATATCCCTGAGATAATTTCCATTTCTTTATAGTATAGAAACTTACACTATTTACAGTGTTTATTTTGCCACAATGTACGAGTTTTTAGGCCATACAGGTAACTGATGTAGACGTTGTGTACATTGTTTGTTGGTCATGATACACTGAGGTTAGGAAATAATTTCCTGTTGTAATGCAATCTCAGAGTTGGTATATAATTTATGGGGGTGCAGGGGGGGCTTGCCCCCCCCCCCTGCAGAAACTTAGGAAAAAAGTATGTGGAGGGGGGGGGGTTCACGTGATTTGTAGTGTTCAATGTCGTGATGCACGTTTTTAGATATGAAATGTATGGGTTTTAGGTATTTTGGATTTTAGATGTTATGGTTTTGATATGATTTTAGATGTGTATAAAGTACATGTGTATAAAAGAGTGTGCATTTTAAACATAGTTAAGTACTTTTGATTTCATTTTGTTTTAATTTAAGGGCACAAAATGTGTTCAAGTAAAATTGGCTGTATGCACTCTATTTTGGATGCACTCTAACAATTTAAGGACTGAATCAAAGTCAGTGTGACTCTTACAATGGATCTGCTTGTACCAGATATGCATCCCCTTTTGGAAGGATGCCCCATAAGATCTTTTTATGAAAGTAGTGTTGTCGCCTCGCAGTACGACGCTGTCCGGTTCGATTCTCAGCTGGAGTGTCCTCTGCGTGGAGACATGCATGAATGGGCGTACCTTCGTTGAAGGTTGTGCGTCAGGGCTGGTAACTCAGCATGTAAAAATCGACTACCAATCATTAGCGGACCGGAGTTCCGCTGTGGTGACCCCTAACCGGGAAAAGCCGAAAGACACAACAACAAAAAAAAATCTGTGCTCCTGGTTGATAGGGTTACCACATGACTCTTTCTGCAGATGTTTTTCCATGTTTCACTGTTGCAGTAGCCCTCAGCCGGCCCGAATACCAGTCAGATGTGTTTGTGCATCTGCTGCAGTCAGCTGTAGTCCTGTCATCAATGCTGTAAAGCAAGGCAGCAGATGTTATTACATCAGTCTGTCTTGCTGAGGAGCCTGTAGCAGAAGCCGTTCGCACGAGTGCTGTTCAGTCACTACCAAAGTTGGAATTTCATTTGCAAACATCTAAAGCCAAATGCCTGTTGGGGGGACTCTTCCTCCCCCCCCTTTTTTTTTTCTTTTTCTTCTGCCTTCTTTTTTCCTCCACTGATGTCCGAAAAGTTGTTTCCTGTGGAAAGCAGATCCCACACAGACTTCTGTTACTGCAGCACTTGTTTAAGCCCAGACCACTACTTCCACCATTGCCGATTCTGTGCCCTCTAATGCAATAACCATTAGCAGTAGAGCTCTTATCTAGGTTTTGTCTTTGCATTCCTATATGGTGTCCATCAGCCAACAATCCGTAGACATCCCAAAAACACAAATATAGACCACACAAGGCTAAGCCTTCCGAGACTACTGCTGATCAGGTTGTCAGTTCTCTGGTGCTCAGTGAGGTGCTTTCACAGCTCCTGATGCTCGATTCGATATCTACGCAGGCCTCTACAGAGACCATTTTTGGAGTCTGGTGTGCCGCAGAAATCTTATCTTCTGAACCTTTGGCTGTCTTTTCCTCTGGGTCCAGAGCCACAACAAAGGCACCTGATTCCAAGGAGGCCTTTTGCACTACCGAATGTGGGCACAAACTATTTCTTATCAGACTACAGTTTCTCAGGCAGAGAAGCCAGGCCACTCCTAGAAAATCTTTCTAGCCAACATCTTGCTCCTGCTTCACCACCCCAAGCACAACTGCTCAAAATGGCGGAGGATCTTCTCTCCCTTATCCAGGGTAATTGGGCCACAACTTCTAGAAGTAAAAGGCACCCTTCTCCAGAAATTGACAGAATGGGAGTCTGAATAATCTGACTTCAGATTTTTGAAAGCTCTGACTGTTTGAGGGTTCAGATGCAGAGGAATCCATCCCTTCTGCCTTCCCTCCAGAGGACCTTTCCTTTGGGGAAACCCTTCACACCCTTGGAACATTTCCAATGGGAATCTCTACTTCCCCAGAAAAGACTTCCAGAGTTTATGGGCATGCCCCAACACAGACCCTTGGCCATCCCCTCCATTTTAGAAGTGGTAGATGTTTTCTATGAATCCAGCTTAGCCTCTGATGCCCTCCCACCTGCTCCCAGTAAACCTGACTGGTATTTTGAGTACCGGATTCTCTAAATATCTGTACAGAAATCCTGCTGCAGACCCAAGAGGTCATTACACGGGGACCTAAAGAAGCTAAGACTAGTTCCGTCAAGAATCCTATTTCTGACAAGGACTCTAACTCTGGACAGAGGGTAAATAAAGTATACACCTGTGCAATCTTGGCTACCAAAGCACTCTGTTGTCTGTTCCATATGTTAAAAATATCAGCAACACACCTTGGAATTTATTAAAACAAAAGATTTCTATCTTTCTCACTGTGCCAATTCAGGAGTTGGCAGATTTAATGCACTCTGCTTGTCAAGTGGCAAAACGCTCGTTACACAGTGGATATGCCCTAGAAGCCTCTAGCAGGGCAGCAGTGTTGGGATGTGTCATTAGATGTGCATGGCTGAAGGAACAACCTCTCCCTGATCATGTCTAGTCTAAACTTATTGATGTACCCCTGGATAAGGAGTGCTTGTTTGGAGTAATAGCAGAAGAGGTGCTTAAAAAGATGGAAGACTCAGCAAAATCTATGCAAACAGGAAAATTATTTTTTTTTTTCAGGTTCAACCTCCCAGGTTCAGCAGGAACTCTTCACTCTAAGCACTGGTCCTTTCCTGCGCCTAGCAGATGGGGCCAAGGTTGTCCCTGCAGGGACAGATCATCCAGGCCCCTATTCCAGGGCCAGCAGAGAAAGTGGACCACTTCCGCCGCAAAGGTAGGGAGTTCTAAGCCACCCTTCTATGGCAAAAACTCACAATTCCCCCTTCCCCCTCTGCCCTCCCTCAACTTGCCAAAATCTAGAAGGAAGGCCCTCCCTCTTCAAAGAAAATGTCCTTTCTATAACAAAGGACCAGTGGATATTTATCATTTTGTCAGGGATACAAATATACTTTCAGCAAACTCCCAGTTCCAAGAGGGTACCCAAACTTGCCTCCGAATTAGTGGGCCAAGGCCTTGAAACTGGTCCAAAGTCTCGTATCCCAGGGGGCAGTAGTACCCCTCCACTCAGATCAAACGGGCAAAGGCTTTTATTCCAGACTATTCCTTGTTCCCAGAAAAGAGGGCACTTGGTGTCCCATCCGGGATCTATCCATTCTGAACACCTCCCTGGTGGTCCCCAGATTCAGAATGCTAGCTTTGCAGCAGCTGCTGCCTATGCCAGCAAAAAAAATTCCTATCTCATAAAAGAATCTTGCAGGAAATTCCTGTGCTTCAGAGCAGGATCACAACACTCTGTTCTCTGTGCTGCCTTTTGGTTTATCTACTGCACCCAGAGTATTTTGCCGACAAATATACAGACGTACCCTTGCCTGGACAACTGCCTCATTCGGGCAGAGTGCTAAGAAAAGCTGCTCCAGGACCTTTTGTTAAATCCCTCCTAACTTCCATAGGGTTCACCATCAAGAAGAAATAAAACTCCCACCAGGAAGATAATTTTCTTGGGAGCTCTGCTAGATGCAGCATCCCAAATGGCCTTCCTATTCCCCAAAAAACGGAGCTTCCTACCACTGTACTTTACCCAGCTGGCTTCTAGACATCCCCTTACTGTGAAGTTCGTGCAAGTGTGGGATGCATGGCATCTTGCATCCTTCTAATTCGTCTGGCCAGGCTTCACAACTTCAGTGGTATCTAAAGAACATCTGGTGTCAGCACTCAAATCTCTAGCAACCTCTCTCCCTTTTATCTCGTGTATAAGGGCCGAGTTTCTTTGGTGGGCAGAGGCCTGCACCAAGAACAAGGGTTTTCCTTCATTCTCACCCTTCAGCCGGACAATCACCACTGACACCTGAGACATTGCTTGGGGTCCATGCCTAGCAGGCAGGTTCACATAAGGTCTTTGGGGGTGCCCAGCACCTTCCCTTGCACATCAAAGAAAGTATGGCAATACAAAAGGTTCTTGACATCCTTCAAACCCAATCTCAGATCAGGGGTTCTCCTTTATAAAAACAGTCAAACACCACAGTAATGTGATACATCAACAAATGAAGGGGGGGGGCACAATCTTGCCCTCTGTGCAGACTAGCCATGAACCTCTGGTTAAAGGATGTCTCCATGAGTGTACACCTAATTGCCTAATCCAGAGTCAACACCCTGGCAGACCACCTAAGCAGAAACTTACTGGACTCTCCAGGAAAATTTCTGCCAATCACTCTGTAGTGGGGGACTCTGGAGGTGGATCTCTTTGCTTTGCACCTGAACCACCAGCTGCAAAAGTTCTGTACCGGGGAGCATCACCTCCTAGCATGGAAGGTGGATGCCGTCCCCTGAAACTCTCCTCTTTGTGTATGTGTTCCCTCATTCGGATCAGTACCTTGGGAATAAGAGGCAGAGAGACCAAAGGCCAATCCTCATTGCTCCAGATTGACCCTGACAGCATTGGTACTCCTTACTCCGTGGCCTGACCTTTAGTCTCCCAAGCAACTGCCTCTGACTTCAGATCTCTTGACCCAGGTGGGGGGGGGGGGACTGCACCCAGACTTGCAAACTCTCAATCTTTCAGCATGGTTTGTACTTTAAGAGCTAACCAGGAGTCCCTGTTAAGTAAAAGGGTCCTAGACATGGTCACAGAAGGCTCAGCGCCAGAAAACCTTATGCAGAGAAATGGAAAATATGCTGCTTTTGGAGCCAATCCAGAGGGACCAGTACCTCCCATCCTTCCAAGCTTCTTTATCTTGGATTACTTAGCCGAGTTAAAGTGGCCTCTCCTCTAAAATCCATGCCTCAGCCATTTCAGCCCATTACAATTCAGAACTACCCCTCTTGGCTCGTTCTTTGATTTAAACAATTACTCCGAGGGGCTTCCAATATTGGGCCTCCCACGCCAGCCTGGGACCTGAATCTAGTTTTAGAAAAACTAACCTTTCCTCCTTTCAAACCTGCTGCTTCAACAGAATTGAATTTCCTCTCCTGGAAGACCGCCTTTCTACTAGCCATATCTTCAGCCAGAAGGGCTTCAGAACATCAGGCACTCATGGCTGTTGAGCCCTTGATTATTTTCATGCAGAATGGGTCTCCCTGAGGACTTAACATCTCCTTTTATACCCAAGGTGGTATTGAATGTGACCCTCAACTAGGCCATACACCTACCCACCTTCTTCCCTGACCCTCAAAGGGGTAAAGAATTCTGCACTCGCTAGATGTGCACAGACAACTCCTTATACTAAACCCTTCGGAACTAGCTGCTTGTCAGCTTTGCCCCAGGTGCAGAGGGGGAAACCTTTTAGTTATGTACTCACCATAACTTCAGATGTTTGGGATCCATCTCGCCTACATTCTGACTGATGGGTTCGGAGCCGATCCCTCGGCTCCGACTCGGCACGCTTATGCCAAAGAGCGAAGTCTCTTATTGGCTGAGCTTACTATATCCCAGGATGCACCACTACCAGTCCCCCAGATCTAGTTTGTCCGCATACATGCACACATACATACCCTGCTTATATAACATCGTCAGATGAAACAAGATAAAAACAGTAGAACTCAAAACCGTTCAATCTCTTCTGATCTCCAAGGCAGGGGAAGGAGGGTGGGTATTAGGAATGTGGCGAGATGGATCCCAAACATCTGAAGTTATGGTGAGTACATAACTAAAAGATGTTATGTGATCCTATCTCGCCTACATTCTGACTGATGGGACAGCGTCCCTAGCACCTGAATCCTGGGTGGCTCACTGGAAAACACTCCTGAGTACCGTGGAACCAAATGATGCTCGTCCTTTAGATGCCACATCCAATTTGTAGTGGGAAATGAAAGTGTGCGGGTTGGACCAAGTAGCCGCAGCACAAATTTCCGATATAGCTAGCTTCGAATGAAAAGCTATAGAAGTAGCCATAGCTCTGGTAGAATGAGCTTTGATAGATGTTGTAAGTTGCTTATTCGAAGAAGAATAAGCCTTAGTTATGCAATCTCTGATCCATTTTGAGATAGTAGCTTTTGTGATGGTTTGGCCCAATTTATTATCTGAGAAGGACACAAACAACTGGTCTGACTTACGAAGTTGCTGAGTCCTGTCTAAATAGAAGCGTAATTGCCTGTGAACATCCAATTTATGGAGAGTGTATTCTGCTTCATTGGAGAATTTTGGAAAGAAAACTGGTAGCTCTAGAGATTGTTGGAGACAGAAACTAGAACAGACCTTTGGGACAAAGGATGGATTAGGCCTAAATGATACTCTATCCTTGTGGAAAATCAAGTATGGTGGCTTAATAGACAGGGCTTGAAGCTCTGAAACTCTTCTTGCAGAAGTAATTGCAACTAAGAATGCAGTTTTCCAAGACAGATATTTTAACTCGCATGTAGCAGCCGGTTCGAAAGGGGGAGATGTTAATGCGCGAAGCACCAAATCAAGATCCCACGGAGGTGCATGATGAAAAATTGGTGGTCTTAATAGGCTCGCACCTTTAATGAAAGTTTTGCATAGTCTGCTGCTCATCAAGGGAGGATCCATGGATTCGTGGAATTTAGAGATAGCCGCTAGTTGGACTTTAATAGTTGAGACAGAAGATCCCTGATTAAACAGGGATGTTAAGAATTTCAAAACCTCTGGGACAGGAGCAGTGATAGGGTCTAAACCCTTGAGTTGAGCCCAGATAGCAAACCTCTTCCACTTACTGAGGTACAATTTGTTAGTGGTGGGTTTGTGGGCCGAAGATAAAATGTGAACAACTTCCGGGTCTAGTGTGTGCCTTCTAAGGTCGGAAGTGGAGGAGCCAAGCTGTCAATTTCAAAGATTGCAGGGATTGATGCCGATGTCCCGACTGATGGATTAGCAAGTCCGGAATTAGGTCTAAGGTCCATGGATCGTCCACTGCATGCTTCTTCAGGTAAGGAAACCATATCTGACGAGGCCAGAGTGGGGCAATCAGAATCATTGAAGACCCCAGTTGAGAAGCTTTTTGAATAACTTTGGGAAGAAGTGGAATTGGAGGAAAAGCATAAAGTAGCCCTGTTGGCCAAGGTTGTGCTAGAGCATCCATGGCTGGTACTCCCTGATGTGGGATCAAGGAGAAGAACCTTTGGCACTTGGTGTTTTGTGGAGTTGCAAATAGGTCGCAGCACGGCGTCCCCCATCTCTTGAAAACCTGGGCTGCTACAGTGTGGTTTAGAGACCACTCGTGAGGAGAGAGAATTGTCCTGCTTAATTTGTCTGCCAATACATTTGACTTTCCCGGGATGTGGGTCGCTACCAAGAAGCGGTTGGTAGCTACAGCCCATTCCCACACTCTCATGGCCTCTCTGCAAAGGGGGTATGATCTGGTCCCTCCTTGTTTGTTCAGATACCAAACCACCGACATGTTGTCTGTGTGGATGGCGATGGTGCCCTGAGGAAGAAACTTGTGTAAGGCTTGTAGGGATAGAAGTACAGCCCTCATCTCCAACACGTTGATGTGGAGAAGAGCTTCGTCTGGAAGCCAGGATACCTGAACTAGCCTGCCCAGACAATGCCCCCACCCTATCTGGGAGGCATCTGTCGTCAGGGTAACCACTGGAGAGGGGAGAACAAAGGGTTTTCCTTGATCCAAGTTGGATGTCTGAAGCCACCAGCGAAGGTCCCTTTTGCATATTTCCGTAATCATGATGTGATGATTGAGGGAAGATCCTGAAAGGACCATTGAGTTGACAAGAGCCACTGAAGAATCCTCATGTGTAATCTTGCTAGAGGAACTAAAAGAACCGTGGCAGACATTGAGCCTAAAACCTGTAGAACCATCCTGGCTGGGGCTTTGGATCTCGAGATCAGAGCTTGAACTTGGCCATGTAAAGTTCGGATCCTTTCGGCAGGAAGAAAGACGCGCATCAATCTTGAGTCTATCTCTGCTCCTATAAACTTTATGCGTTGAGAGGGCAGCAAGACAGACTTTGACCAATTGAATGTAATCCCCAGGGAAACACCCAGGGAGATGGTGGCTTTGAGGTTGTCCATTAGTAGATGCCTGGTGGTGGCAGTCAGGAGCCAGTCGTCGAGATAGGGAAACACTTGGAATCCAAGACTTCTCAGGTGAGCCGTCACTACTGCCAAACACTTGGTGAACACCCTGGGGGCTGTGGTGAGACCAAAGGGCAGAGCGCAAAATTGGTAATGGCTGACTCCCAGGCTGAAGCGCAGATACTTTCTGGACGCCTGATGTATCGGTATGTGATAATAGGCGTCCTTGAGGTCTATGGAGCACATCCAAACATCCTTCTCCAACAATGGGAGAATGGATTGCAACGTGACCATTCGGAATTTGGATTTCGTGACGGATTGGTTCAGTCTGCTGAGATCCAATATTGGCCTCAGGTCCCCTGTCTTTTTTGGCACTAAAAAGAACCTGGAGTAATTTCCTGATCCGATCTGGTCTGTGGGGACCGGTTGGATGACTCCTTTTTCTAGCAGCTTTAAAGCTTCTGCGGCTGCTATTTCCCTCTGACTGGGTGGTGGGTCCGGAATTCTTTTGGACGGTGGGGGTGAGTATGTGAATGGGATGGTGTAACCTCCGGCAATGATCCGAAGCACCCATCTGTCCTGAGTGAGTGACTCCCAGGCTTTTAGGTGCTTGGCAAAACGACACCCGACTGGCTCCGGAGCAGCACAGCCGGGCAATCCCTCATGACGTGTGGGAGGCTGAAGAGCCACGAAAGGACTCGCGGTCTCCAGAATTGCGGGGCCCTCTGCCGCCTCTGGGACGGCGTCTCCCTGAAAAATTTCCCCGTCCTCTGCCTCTGGACGGGGAATCTTCCTGCTGTTGGGAGAAAAACTTGCGAGATTTATGGAACCACATTTTCCCCCTCCTTTAGCCTTGGGGTAAGGCCGAAGGGAGTGGAATAACGGGCACCTACGGCAGATAAAGTTTTTCCCTCTTGCTCACAGCGGTAAGGGTGTCTTTCACCTTGGGTCCAAACAATGAGGACCCATCAAAGGGAGCGTCGGCGAAGGAAGACTTGAAGGCCTCCAAACTGACACAAGCGGAGCCAGGCTTGTCTCGTAGAGCCACGCCTGTGCCTGCCGCTCTACCCGCCCCTTCGGCCGCATAGGAAATGAGCCTCATGGACGAGTTAGAAATTGACGTAAGGATAGCCAACTGAGAGCTAACCGACTGGGCTAGCTGCTCAGGTAGGTTACCGAGAGGAATCTGACAACTCCTTGACCAGATCCCTCTGAAGCCTGGTAAAATGTGCCAAATAATTCAGAGACCTTAAAGTAAAGGCCACTGAAGTCAGGGTGCGCTTCCCGTACCTGTCCATACTCCTAGACTCCTTATTAGGAGGATGGACGGACGTTGAAGCCTCTGCCACGTCCTGTTGTGTAGCAGATGCCACCACCATGGCATCTACAGCCACGCCTTTAGTAAGGAACTCCTTCTCGGGGGGAGCAGACAAAAATTTATTTGGATGAGAAGGGACTGGTTCCACGGTATCTGGATGTTCCCACGCCCTTCGACAAACTAAATCCAGAAGCTCGTCGAAGGGCGGAGACACCCAGGAGGCGGAGGGCTGAGCCCCAAAAGCCTTGAGCACTGACTCGTCCGCAGAGGGGGGTTTGGATATCCAGCCGCCTCGTTGTTTGAGGATCTCTAAGATGTCTGCAAATGAGACATCATCCGAGGACGACTTCGGGGACCCCTCTGCATCATCCATATCAGTGTCTGATGTAATAGACTCGGGGGAGTCCACGTGCTTCCTCTTGCACGATCTCTTCCTTGGGGGTTCCTCCAAAGACAACTCCGAAGAACCCTCAGGAGGAGGGGAACCCCCACTGGGGGTAACCTCAGGCCTCGGGGCTCCGCTGGCTACGGACAGGGGAACTGCCAAAGACCCAGTCTCCACGCCCAGGGAAGGTGCCAGTAAAGCCGGAGAGATGGCCGAAGAGGACTTGGCCAAGGCACTCCTCATGGCCCTGAAAGCCGGACCCCCAGAATCCCGGGAGTGTCCGGTCTCCGGAGCCGTGATAGCCGACGGAAGTCCCGCAGCCGAAGCACCGAGGGGGAGGCTCGGAACCGAAAGCATAGGTCCCGAAACATCACCCCCGGGTCCGGCCGAAGAAGTCCGCGTACCAAACTCGGACCCGAAGGCCCGGGTTGGAGTAAGGGTCGGAGCCGACTCTGAGATCTCCACCGGCTCCAACAGCACCTGCTCCGACGGAGCCGAAGCAGTCGGAGGAGGAATGGCAATGGGGTGGGCCAAGGTCATCGGCTCCGAAGCCAACTGGGTCGGAACCGAAACAAATTTTTGGAAGACTGGGGACTGGAACAGTCTTTGGAGCACCCTGTCTATATCAGAATCTGACATTCTCGAAGACCGAGAGGAAACAGAACGGGTTCGAGACGGCCTCTCCATCGGCCCCAAAGGGCTAGGGGACCGGCTCCGAGGCGACTCAATGAGTATCGGCGCCGAGGGAATACACACACCAGATTCCATCGGTGCCGAGGTGGACTTCGGCGCCGAGGAGGAAGTGTCTGAGCGGGCGACCCTTGTTGGCTCCGAGCAGCGGAGCCGACGAAGGTGACCCGCCTCTCGATGCCCCAGCCATCGGCTCCGAAGCCAGAGGAGTCGATACTGGTGGCATCGAGGCAGACCGTTCCGACCTCGGCTCCGAAGTCTTTGGAGCCGAAGGAGAGGCCTGCCTATGTCTCTTGGGGGTCGGATCCGACGGACTGGTCGGAACCGACGCCCTTTTCTTCTTAGCCGGAGAAGGAGAGGATGCCAAGGCTTCTTCAAAGGAAGGTTTAATTAACCCCTTAAGAATCAATTTATTTTTCCTCTCCTGGAGGACCCTTGAGGAAAAAGCGTGACATACGCTGCATGACTCCTGCAAGTGTTTTGCCCCTAAACAATATACACATAGCGAATGATAGTCTGTGATAGACATTTTGAAACCACATTTCGAACATTTTTTAAAGCCCGAAGGCCTAGGAGTTTGAGACATTATATTAAACAATTCCAGTAACTTTGACAGGAAAGTAAACAACTATAGATTTACTGATGACAAACCTAAAAAAATAGGCTTACAGTTATAGCTTAACGCAAACACTTCCTGTAAATGACAGGGAACTCTGAAACCCTGTAAAGTTTTAAAAGGGTTGACAGACCGGGAAGGCCCTGGATGAAGGGGGGGCCGAAATCAACTCAACCCAATCACACACAACAAGTTTTCACAATCCAAACGCACACAATAAGCGTTAGCCGTTAAAACAGCTTTTGTGACAAAAAACAGCAAAAAACTGACAGAAAAGTTAGTTAATAATAACTACTCAGCCCAGCCAGCTCGAGACCACGTCTTGGCAGGGAAGCGGCAAATGAGATCTGGGGGACTGGTAGTGGTGCATCCTGGGATATAGTAAGCTCAGCCAATAAGAGACTTCGCTCTTTGGCATAAGCGTGCCGAGTCGGAGCCGAGGGATCGGCTCCGAACCCATCAGTCAGAATGTAGGCGAGATAGGATCACATAACATCCATTTCCAAGCAAACTATTTCCAAATGGATATTGCACTGTATGCATTTCTGCTATTAACTTCATGGGACCCCCCTTAAGTCTTTGTACCCATTCCTCTAGGGCAGCTTCCACTTCCATAGCCTTCCTCATTCCTCTAGGGCAGCTTCCACTTCCATAGCCTTCCTCAGAGGAGTCCCCACCATGGATGTTTTTGGAAGCTGTCACCTGGATCTCTGTCCGTACCTTTACAAAGCATTACCACCTAACTTTTTTTTTCATAAGTCTAGGGCAGGGTTTGTCTCTGCAGTTCTGCAGGGCTTGCTGACACATGCCTAGGGATCTAACATAGCCTTCCACCCCTCTCCTCAGTTGTGGGAATCCTCCCACAGGTGATGACTGCAACAGTGAAACACTAAGAACATAGTACAGTTGTGTACACTTAACATTTAAATGTATATGTTTTGAGTGTATTCACTGTTGCAGTCCTGGTTTCCCCCTCTCCATCCCCCTTATCCTTTTCCCTAGGGGGACATAAGCTTCCCACAATGGCTTTTAGCCACTTTACCTTAATTCCTTGTGCTTCGGACAGGTTACAGGAAGAAACACTAATGTCTGCTTCCTTGCTTTTATAGCACTGACCTGATGTTGGACTACAGGTGATGGCAGCTGACACACAAACATGGATTCTGGTATTCGGGTTGGCTGAGGGCTACCACAGCAGGGATAACCCACAGGTGGTGGCTGAAACTGTGCATACACTAGCATTTACATTTTATGGTACCTCTACACAACTGTACTTTCTGGACTGTGTGTATTGGGGGAGGGGGGTTGGTAAATGCATTGATACTTGACTACCTGACAGGGTAAACTACAGATGTTGTCCTATCTTGCCATAATTATTGCTGGTTGGGTTTGGAACCATACTCTGGTCCGACTCTGCCGAAATATTAAAGTTTGAGAACTTACACTAGCTTGAGTCTAATCCTTCTCCCATGATGCTCTGGGCCAAATCCTTAGATTTCATTTGCCGCTCAAGCATAGAGGTTGCTGTCTGGCTGGCGCTCTGGCCAAGTAACCTAAATTGATTTTCATTGTTTGCTTGACCTTTTTTTTTTTTTTTTTTTTTTTTTTTTTCTCTCTCTCCCACTTTAACAGTCAACGTGAGTCTGCGTTGGGTCTTGTCCCTATTCTTGACTAGTTTAGAGAGAGCTGTTTAAGTTAGAGGGCTGCTCCCTTCCCTCTTCTGTTAAAAAATTTCTGCTGTTGTCGTGCCAGTAGCGGTTTCTTTTTAGATAATGTCTAAAGAACATTGACCTTCTGGGTTTAAAAAATGTGATTGAGGTACCCAGAATGTCCATAGACTGTCATACTAGCTGCATCTACTGCCTTAGTGCAGGGGTGCTGTAAAATGTACCTCACCATCTGTCATGCCTTGGGTAGCAGGGTGCTCCATGGAAGGAAGAGGAAACTAAATTGATGGGGTTTAATAAAAGGGGCTTTTCAGAAGTCTTTAAAGGACAGAGCTCCAAGTCTTCCTGTAAGATAATCTACCAAAAGACTGGCTTCTTGGGCTCCGTTGACTGAGCCCCCTAAACAGAAACATCAGAACTCTGGGCTCTGTGTTCTGACACAACTATTACTTCTGCAGCTCCAACAGTGTACTCTGAGTGGGAGAATAGTCTAGTAGGAGACACTCCCCAGAACTGGAGCGTGCGTCTCCTATCTTGGGATTGCCCATTTTGGACCAGGGCAGATTGCATTCCTTATCAACCCTGTTCTTCTAGGAGCTTATCTGATGACGTGGAGCAGGTGATGAAGAGATTACTCAGAACATCAGCCCTGGCAAAAATTTTTATCTCTAGACCCAAAGGTCTCAGAGCCATCTATAACTAAATGCCCCGTTGTGATTCCTCCTCCGATCACCTTACTGATCTGATAGTCGAACCGTCTGCATTGAGAGCCCTGTTTGAGTCTTGAATGCTGACTGCTGCTCTAACCTCTGCTCTTTCGAAAGTCTGGGAGCAGATTCTCGCCCGTCTAGTCTGGGGTGAGAGTCTGCATGGACTGTCCAACCCAAATCTCAGTGCCTTGGGTTAGGTCGAGTTTGGCTTATAGCTTTTGGGCTGTCTGCCTTGCCTTGGAGTGTACCCTCTTGCATTGGAGCGGGGTGGGAAGGCTTTCAAGCTGATGGGAGAAGATGCTGTCACCCCAGACCACCTTGCTGTCAGATCCAGTCTTATCATCCCTCCCGGGTGGCAGTGATCTCTTCACCTCTGCTTTCCCTCTAGGCATAGAGACCCAGAGCCTCAGAGCCCTTGTCCGTGGCATTCTCTTCTGAAATCTTCCTGTAGTACTCTTCCAAGGAAGTCCCTTGGATGAGACTCTGCAAGAGGAAGCACATGGACTCCCCTGAGTCTGTCGCCTCTGATACAGACTTGGGTGAGTCGGAAGGGTCCCCAAGGTCCCCCTTTGAGGGTGTATCTCTTGCTGATATCCTGGAAATCCTGAAGCAGAGGGGTGACTGGCAGCCTATCAACCGTTTGGAGAAAGAATCTGTATACCTGGAGGCTTTTCAGTCTCTCCTTTCCACCTCCTGGATGACCACTCCCCTATGACAAACTGCTAGGGGTTATATCCCATAAGGGCTGGATATTGTGCGATAGTGGAGCCTGTTCCAAGGAGGCCCAACAAGTTAATTACCGCCCCCTCGGATAAAGAATTTTTGACCTAAAGGTGTCCCTGTAGATGCCATGATGGTGGCGGTGGCCTCAACAAAGGAACTCTGAGACCTCTTTATCTGTTAATCCTCTAACAGTCTAGGATTATGGACAGATATGGAACCTTCTCTTCAGCCTTTACCCTACGCTCGCTGAACTACCTTCCTTTTTTGAAGTCTCATAAAATAGGCATCGCCTACAGGAGCTAGGACCTTCCAGGTATAGCAGCTTTATGGTCCGCAGATGGTGCTTTTGCATCTCTCCACCCTCACTTCCATTGCAAGCTCCTCCATGAGATTGATTTCTTACACAGTGGTTGGAGCAAGTAGAGGGGCAGCGGCAGGAATTTCCCTCTGGAGACATTTCTGGATTAGCCTTTGCAATTTTGCCAAACCCTTTAGGTCTTCAACACCCCCTTTGATGGTTCATCCCTTTTTGGACCAAAGGTGAAAGATACTTTAACCAGATGAGAGCAGGACAGGGAAAACCTTATCTGCTGTGAGAATCTGGGATAAGGTGTAGATGGGGCAGAAAAACAGTCAAAAGGGTGGAAAATGTGGTTCTGCAGGTCTCCAAGGCTTTTCTGATGCACATGACCCCCCCCCCCACCCACCCAGGGCAGATGGGAAGTTGTAATGGAAAATGTCAACCTTGTGGGAGAGGGGGTCTGCAAATCATGGCAACAGATTAGTTCTCTGACAGGCCCTTCCAGCGCTCATGAAAAGAAGCCAGTCTGCTTTTTCTCTGGAGGCAGTTGGGGGGGTCCATAGTCACTGTACCCAAACGTCTGGCAAGTTTCCTGAGACAACAAACTGGTACAAGCAAGAACATCCAGATGTTGCATACCCTTTTCTACCTCCCCACCAAAAAATTGGCCTTTATGAATGTCCCACATGGCCAAAAGGGCAGTGAAACACTAGAGGTAATCTTGTTACTAGAGAAATCATCCGTGGTCCTGCAGACCAAACAGGATCTGGGACTTGCTCAAGTTTTCTTTTTGGGCCCAAAAAGACTGGACTGGAGATAAAATTCTAGATCTCGGCAAATTAAACAAATCGAAGTCAAAGTTCCGGATGGTAACTCTGCAGTCAGTTTTCCTGTTTATTGGGAAAGACAAATTGTCTTTATCTCCAGGATGCGTACTACCATATAAAGATTGACAGGTGATCCAGGAGACTGTTGCACTTCTGGCTGGGAGCCAGTGCTTACCAATTTCAAGCCCTGCCCTTTGGTCTCACTACAGCCCTCAGTGTGTTCACCAAATGCATGGCAGTGGCCACAGCTCATTTGAGATGTCAGGGATTCCGGGTGCTTCCATATCTAGACCTGCTCCTCACTGCCACCACCAGGCATCTACTACTTCAAAGGAGGGACTAAATGCTGGCACTTTGCATCAGACTAGGCATCACAGTAAAAATTAAAAAAAAGTCAAATCTGCCTTGTCGCTGTCTCAAAATATTACCTTCTTGGGTGTAGATCTGGATTCAAAAAGCATGACAAAACTTACCCCAGACAGAATTCAGTCCCTTCACCAGCAAATTAGGATTTTGATGTCAAAGAAACAAATTCAGGTTCTGGGTACATGGCCGTGGCTGTCTTAGTCCCGCTTGCACGTTTCTACACGAGTTCTACAATGTTTACTCTCTGCTCAGTGGTCCATGCAAGATGTTAATCTCACACTAGGTTATCAGAGTCATGCAAAAAAGTATCTTTGGTGGCTGCATACAGGTCAGTTGTATCAGGGATGTCCCTTTTTTCTTCAACCGAATGCAGTACTGACCACGGATGCTTCCCAGATTGGGGGGGGGGGATTATCGGAGAGTGACAGTCCAAGGCCTATGGCAAGATCATGAAAGCTGTTTGCACTTAAAACGTACGGGAGCTGAGAGCAGTGCATTGCAGGCATTTCAGGACTCTCTTCCCATGGGGATGGTTGCAGTTCAGACTGGCACCATGTCAGTATGGTTTATAAACCAGCGGGGAGGAACCAGTTGTTGCCCACTATGTCGGGAGGGGCAAAGTTTGGCAATGAGCATTCACATAATGTTTTCTGATAGCAATGCAGATCCTGGAAAAATCCAACATGATAGTGGACAAGCTCAGCAGAGTGATTCTAATGCCTCACGAGTGGTCCCTGAAACCAAAGATTGCAGAAATTTATCTTCCAGAAATGGGACCTGCCTTGCTGCAACCTATTCGCCACGTCCATGAATACTAAATACAGTAGTTACTTTGCCCTCATTCCCCCTCTGGGGAAGTCACCAAGGGATGCACCGGCTCACAAATTGGCCCCTGGGATTACTCTGCCTCATCTCCACCCCCCCCTTTCCTCCAGTCCCCAAAGTGATTGATTCAGAAACCCAGACTGTTGAAAAGCACTATGATCCTCATTGCTGGCCTCAAAGTTTGATTCCCCTTTCTCTGGACCCAACTGCTGGAGGAACCTTGGATTCTGGATCCAATTCCAGACTTCTTGACCCATTTTTTGGGGAAGATCCATCTGTCCAGAACCTCTAGTTGACAGCATGGCTGCTCCAATTCCACACATAGCCAGGTGTTACCCTTTTTGCCTTGCAGTGAGTCACATTATCATTTTTTCCCATAAACCACCCACGAGGAAATTTTACTCCAGTAAGTGGAAATTTCATGTTGGGCTGCAAAACGGAGCATAGAGCCTTTTACAGCTTCCATATCTGCAATTTTAGACTTTCTTACTGAACTGTTTGAAGAAGGAATTGCTGCAGCTACCATTTGGGTTCAACTGGCAGCCATTTTTCATTTCTGTACTGGAGAAAGAGTCCTGATGGTCTCCTAGGCTATGTAAGGCTTTCTTCAAATATCCTTCACACCCCTCCCCCAGTTTCTTGGGATCTAAATCTTGTGCTAACTCTGCTAATTTTACCACCTTTTGAGCTCGCATCCTCTTGTGATTTGAAATTTGTCATGGAAAGCTCTTTAGTAGTCATAACCTCTGCCAGAAGGATATGAGTTATAAGCTCTTTACTTGTCCTCTTGTCGTTTTTCACAAGGATAGGGTCTCCTTGAGAACTAATCCCTCTTTCTTTCCCAAAGTCTGCTCTGAGAATAATTTGTACCTTTCCATTTATTTGCCATTTATTTGCCAGTCTATCCCCCCCCCCCCAAACTATAGCGACAAGGCAGAATATAAATTGCACCAGCTGGATGTTAATAGACAATCACACATTTACCTGCACAGGACAAATGATATAAGTAAATCCGATCAGCTTTTTGTGCTATTTTTCAGATGAAAAGAAAGGATTGCCAGTTTTCAAGGTAACCTTATCTAAGTGGCTTGCTGATTGCATTTCTTTCTGCTACAATAAACAGGGTGAGTAAGCATCTACCAGGAAATGTAAGAGGACGTTCCACTAGGGCAGTCTCAACATCCTCTATCTATGCAGGCGTAACATGGGTGAGACCTCGTACCTTCACTCATGACAAAGTAGATGTGGCCTCCCGGAACAGGTCCTTCTTTGAATCCACTGAAATTTTTTTTTTTTTTTTTTCTCTCAAGACACTCTAGGATAAAGGTGCTAGGGATGCTAAACCAACCAGCAAGAATTGTGGTGAGAGGACAAAATAACAAGGTTGTACTCAACATAATGTTCTATGTCAGTCTCACCTAAGTTCTTGCGTCCCACCCTCCTTCCCTTATCCTGTATTCCTGGAGGAACTGGTGGTGAACTATATACTATGCACATAGTTTTTTGATGATTTGGAGTCTGTGTCTGTGACTTGCGAACAAGCTCTGATTTGGCCCAGAGAATCGTGGGATAGGGGTTAGCCTCAAGCCAGTTGAAGCTCTCTAGTATTTAGCTGAGTCGGAGCAGAGAACGGCTCCAAACTCTACCAGCAACAATATAGGCAAGATGGATGTGAAGGCTGTCAGCCTAGCTAGATAGAATTGTGGAGAATTCTGTCATTTGTAAATATTGGTGTCAACCACAAGCCTGTTTTCTTAAATGGGGAAAAAAACTGCAAAAAAATGTAATGGTGCTCTCTGCTGACCACGTAAAACATGTGACCCTTTGATCTAAAGTCTGTTCTGGCCTGTCTAGATTAAGTCCTTCTTTCTATTTTAACAGAGTTAAATTGCTAGATCTAAAAATGCAGATGTGTTTTTATTGCTCTGCTTCTTGACCAGCTGCAAGATAAAAGATGTTAAATGTAAATTTAGTTGGTTAGCCTGGGAACCCAGGGAAGTGTGAATGATTTAATGGGAACCAGGAATGTGTGTCTTTTTTTTTTTTTTTTTTTTTTTTAAAAAAAAAAAAAGAGAGAAAAAAAAAAGAGAATCTGAGGCCATTAAGCTTTTTTGTCTTGCCATCCAGCTCAGCACTCTGCCTATGTTCTATATGCAAGTTATTTTAGAAGTGTATTTTCTCTAGGAAATAGTCTAATTGTTCTAGTTTCTAGCAAAGTGTTTTTCTTTGTCTGAACTATACTAAATTATTTAAGTATTTCTCTGTGATCTCTGAACACTTAGCACTGTGTAGTAAAATACTGTCTAGTGTTTTATTAAATGTTTAAACACTTTTAACTGTGGCTGTTTTATGTAGAGAATTTAAGCTAGAGTATATTGCATATTTATAGTGATTGCTGTCCAAGTCGCTCCAAATAAGCCTTGCTGTTAAGTCACACTTACCATTTGGATAATATTGCACAGTATAATTGGACACCCTTTCATAAGGGCCTTTTTAGTAGCTGATAAATAATAGTGGGTGGTGGCAAGTGGTGGTCTGGGTAAAAGGGGCACAGCTGGAGAACCTTTGCCAGCCTTCCCCAGGAGTGTCTGTGTGGTTGTGTAAATACATCTGTTTATCAGCTACTTTGGCAGGGACATAAGCACTGGTTGGACAGCAAGCTGGTGATTTTTAGCTTGCCCAGCTAGCTGAGACCTGGACCCTGTGGCTGTGCCAGTGGTGAGTCTTATTGGTGACCTGGAGAGGAAGGGAGCGACCAGCCCGGACTTGACTGATCTCTGTGCTCTTAAGGGAAATTGCACTTTACTGCATTTGCTATCCTTTCCTCCTATATGAGATGCTCCTCTGGTGTTGGTGGTGAGGATTGAGGCTCCTTGATTGCTGGGCATGGGCGTCGCAGTGGTCACCAAACAGACAGTTATGGTGAGCACAACTTAACAGTATGCATGTCATGCAGGTTGAGATGAATTTTTCTGCAAAGTATGAGAGAAGTTGAGTTTTAAAAAAAAAAAGTAGTTGGGCTTTTCCCTTCCTTTGACTACAATGCAGGGAAATAAGTTTTAAAAACTACAAGCAGGTGTCTGGTACCTACACAGTGCTGGAACTGTATTCTAGGGAGAAAATAAACCTAATTATTGAGTTAAATTGGTATGAGAGGGTGAAGTTTTCTTTTGCCACACACAAGCCTGTCATTTAACTCCTCTTAAGTCACCAAACCTACACGTTTAGCTGTGTTTTCTCAGGTCAGTAATGTATGCTGCAGAACTTCCCCGACTTTTGATCTCGTGTGTGTGTGTGTGTATGTGTGTTCTCCTAATGAAACATTTTGTCCGAGAGCTTACACATTTCCCTAATTTCGCATTTTCAAAATGCGCTCTTCCCTTGATTCGGTCTCTACAACAATGACCAGTCACCTTCTCCCTTGTGTACTGCTGGTTCATACACAAATGAACGCGCTCTCACTTGCCTCTGACCCAGCTAGGTTTAGCCGAATGAATGCCCTGGTGCGAGCATCTTTTTCAGAATAAGCTGCTTGTATAAAAATATTGTACTCTTGCTCATATCCTTTCCAGTTCTCAGCAGTGTTCTGATCCAATGCAAGTGGTGGTTGGTTTTTGAAATCCATCTGCCATATTAACACAATGAAGGCTTTTGCAAGTATGCACAAATATATACACACACAAGCCAGAAACGTATGTCAGTGTTTTTAACTATGCCCAATCAACGCAACAAGTTTCTGTATAACTGGACTTTTGTGAAATAAGTCTTCTGGGCACGAGTACTCTTAAGAAATTTGCCTCTTCAGTGTAAGAAATATTCCAAAATGCACTCTGCAGAAGAAGCTGATTAAACATTTTAAAGTAATTGCACTTTACGGACAAACAGTACACAGCACACTAAAACTTTCCCAAAATGGCTGTATTTTGCCAAGTAACTGTACAGAGCAAGAACTGCTCTGTAATGGCAGCACTCTGTAAATACACACACCAAGGACAAGAAACTTTCCAAAATGTCCTTGGTTTTGATTTCATTTTATGAAATAGTTGCACTTTGCATGCAGTCTTCGGAGTAAATGCGCAGTAGTAAGCACTTTTACACACTTTGCAATACTTCGAATAATTATAGTTATTATGCCCTTGACTTCAGGCAATGTAAAATAGCTTATGCCAAAAAACATGCAGCAGCCTCTGCTTTATGCTTAATTTGCCCTTTATTGTATTAGTTTTGCTTACTTGCTCTTCATGCCCATTGTTTTTCTTATGCTCGTTTTACTCTAAACATGCTCATTTTGCAATTCTGAGCCCCTTATGTACTTTTCTGATTATTTTATCAAAATATTTTAAACCTCTTGTTTAGACTCTCTCCTCTCACCTGTTTAATAATGCATTTTGTGCCCTTGTAATGCTCCATTTTTCTTTTTAATAAGCTCGTTTATGCAAGTTTCTGGCCCCTTTTTTTTGTACTTGGTTCTCTTAGTTTACTTTCACTGCTAACGTTTGCACCTTATAGCTCTGAAAAGCAGTCTTCGGAATCTCAGTTCTGACACTGCTGCTCGTCTAGTCAGGATAAAGCAGACTAGCATTTGTGGATTTTGTTTAAGCAGCTGTATGTACACAAACGCACAGATTGAGGCTTAAACTTTAAACTTGTAATCTAGCTATTCCACTTGTACATTCTCACTGTCTGGCTGCACACTCAAAATACCACTGAAGCTAGCACGTGCTTGCTATTTACATACATGTGCTGTTTTTTTGAAATTCTTCTTAAGGTGGAATGCACTACATTGTAAACCTTAGTAGTTTGCTCCTTTCTGTTTTTAAAGATCTATTTTCTAGTTGCTTTATCTTTACTATGTTCAGTATAACTAATAGTTGGTTTAGATTTTGATTTCCATTTTCTACCAATGCTCTTTTGGCAGCCACCATAATTAGATACAGCAAGGCCTTAACCATGTCTAGGCAATTCAAATTCTGTATCATGGCTCAAATCACCCCCGTGTCACTAATCTGCCAATCTAGCATCTTTAACATTCCCGCAGGGAATCCTTAAATGTTTTGCGATTTTTCGTTGCATAATTGAGGGACATGTAGATCTTCCCATTGTTTCTTTGTGAATTGCTTATCCAATCTCTACCCAATCCTTTAACTTCCTCTGATTCTTGGTTGTCCTGTAGTATTTTATATGCTGTACTAACTATTCCTTTAAGGAAGGCAATCTGTAAACTGCAGTGCAAATTTCCCCCCATAAAATGTATTAAATTATCCCATATGACCTAGGCAATCCTACATTTACAGGGAAAAACAAACCAACATTGATGCCACTTTAGTGGCAAACCATGTATAACAGACACTATTGAAACAATATCCAGTCATTGTCAGTTAAGCATCCTGTGGTTCATTCGGATCCTACTTCTTGAAACTCACCCCCCCTTTCCCGTGTAATCCACTCACTCCCCTTTCCAAAGATCCCAGTTTCGTCTGGAAAACACACCATGCCCAATAGTGGGTCCAGACTTTGACTTCCATTTTCCAATAGCTGCTTCCCTGATCACCACCACAGTTGGACCCAGCAAGGCTCCACCACATCTAGGAAATTCCATTTCTGCACCACAACTCAAATCACTTCCCCAGTTAATCATGTCCCTCTCTGGACTCCCTGCAGACTGCTGTCAGATGCTGGTAAAGTCCACCAGCCCACTACACTCCCCCAAAAAAATGTTCCCAGCAACCTTTCCCCTGCCCTGTCACCTTCCACACTTGCTAGCCACCCAAGGAGAAACATTTTGGGCGTCCACTTGTGGTACAAAAATACCCATGCAAAGATCCAAGTCTTCTTGACTCTGCGTACCTGGGACATGTCTACATAGGCCCCCATTGCCTCCCAGTGAACTGCCCATCTAATCCCTCCTTCCAAGCTCCTCTTATTTCCCATGGTTGTCTTGCAATACCTTGTATGTTCTACTAATTTCCTTTTCAATGGCAGCCTTTGATCTAGACTTCTCCAAACATTCCAGTAGTGCTGGTCCTCCACTTAAGAGCTCCCTTCTTCTCCTCCACACCTGACATCTGTTCTTGACATGGAAGTGCATCTCCAACCTGCAGCCCAAACAAACTCCTGGCCTCTTACCATTCTCTTACCCCCCCCCCCAGTTACCTTCTCCCAGCACCTTGGTTCCCCTGCCTGCCCCCTCCTACTATCCACATCCGCACCCGCAGTCATCCCTATGGGCAAAACCTCTCCTGTACTGCTTCAGTTTCTAGAATACTCCCTGCTACTTTGTGAATAATATTGTTTGGTTCCTGCTGTTCTCCCTAAGTCTGCATCTAAAATTGCAATCCTTCCCTATCCCCTGTGCCTTCCCTTGGCATCACCATCACTCCCTTCCACCCTGAAATAGTCTTGCCTGTGCCATGCACAAGAGCCCCAGCTGTGTCGCTCTAAAATCTTTGTCAAATTGGGCAATCCCAGTCTGCTTTGTTCTGCTACAATCTGCTCATTTCACTTGACCCTTGCTTTTCTCCCCTCCCAGACAAAATCCCTCAATTCTTTGTTTTTGATTGCTTCACAGCTTTTGCGGTTGACAGTAATATGCCTGACCAGTGTACAAGACCAAAAGGACCAAAAACATTTCCGTCACCTGTGTGTGTGTGTGTGTGTGTGTGTGTGTGTGTGTGTGTGTGTGTGTGTGTGTGTGTGTGTGTGTATATATATATATATATATATATATATATATATATATATATATATATATATATATATATATATATATATATATATATATATATATATATATATATATATATATAATCTGTACACACAAGCTTCCAGTTTCTCCAATAACTGCATAATCTGTCTAGACTCCGACCATACTTTCCCCAGCTGCTACAACAGATGTTAAGTTGTCTATCTCGCCTTCATTCTTGCTGGTTGGGTTCGGAGCTGATCTTCTGCTCCAACTCTGTCAGTTTCAAAAGCTCGAGAGCTGCATACTGGCTCGAGGCCACCCCATATCCCATGATGCTTGGCGCTAGATACCCAGATCTCGTTTGCCGCTTCCGCTGCAAGGTTGTCTTACTGGCTCAGGTCGTATATTTTCATTATTTTATCCGTTTTTGATTAAAATTATTAGACGTGTTAGTGTAGATGGTTTATAGTAGTTAACCTTTCTCGATATAGATCGCGATGTATGCATGTCTGTCTCTGTTGATCCTTCCCCTATCCCTTCAGAATACCCTTTGTTCGCACTCCTGTAGTGTTAAACAAGTCCTTTCCAGATGTTCCACCCAATCTAAGGGATCAAGCAGTACAAGAAATTTCAGAACTGCTAAGAAAAAGGGCCATCCAGCAAGTCCCAGCAGACCAGCAAGGATCCAGAATTTACACTCTGTTCTTTTTGGTACCAAAAAAGACAGGGGACTGGAGACCCATTCTGGATCTCTGCAGATTGAACAGGTCTGTACAAAGAACGAAGTTTCGGATGGTCACGCTACAGTCCATTTATGCCCTTTCTGGGTCAGGACAATTGGATGTGCTCTATAGATCTTCAGGATGCGTACTACCATTTCAGAATGGACAGACGCTCCAGAAGATTCCTTCACTTCCGGCTGGGAGCCAGCCATTACCAGTTCAGAGCTCTGCCCTTTGGTCTCACCACAACCCCCAGGGTGTTCACCAAATGCATGGCAGTAGTTGCTGCTCACCTGAGACAGCAAGGATTCTAGTTGTTTCCATATCTAGACGACTGGCTCCGTACTGCTACCACCAGGCATCACCTTCTGCGAGCCAGAGACTATACTATCGAGGCTTGTTCCACACTAGTTATCTCAATAAATTTCAAAAAGTCTGCATTGTCGCCCTGTCAGCCTCTCGCCTTTTATAGGAGCAAATTTTAAATACAAGAGACATGTCAGCAAGCCTTCCACCAGAGACTATACTATCGAGGCTTGTTCCAGACTAGGTATCTCAATAAATTTCAAAAAGTCAGCATTGTCGCCCTGTCAGCCTCTCGCCTTTTATAGGAGCAAATTTAAATACAAGAGACATGTCAGCAAGCCTTCCACCAGACAGGGCATTAGTGATTTGTCAACATGTACAGGTCTTATTAGCATGCAAAATAATTCAAGCCAGGTTCGTCCTCCAAACTCTGGGTCTCATGGCAGCAGCGATCATAATTGTTCCTCTAGCTCGTTTTCACATGATTCTCCAGTGGCTGCTTTTCACCCAATCCTTCCAGCAGCTTCCCATGTCTCACACAATTATGATCACAAACATGCAAAAAGCACCTTGCATGGTGGATGGTCTCCACATCAGTGCCCCTAGGCAGACCATTTGTATCCCCCCCCCCCCCAGTTGCTATTGTTACCATGAACACTTCCCTGATCGGGTGGGAGGGGCATTATCAGGGCAGGACAGTCCAAGGCACCTGGCAACCTCACGAGTACCACCTGCATATAAATGTCTGGGAGATGAGGCCGTGCTTTTAGCGTTGCAAGCTCTTCAGGACTCTCTTCCTACCGGGGCCGTTGCAGTTCACACTGACACTGTCAGTAGTGTGTACATCAACAAGCTGGTGGAACCAAGTCCTACCCCCTATGTCGAGAAGCAATCAGACTCTGGCAGTTGGCTATCTCTTCCCAACAGTTTCTGATCGCAACGCACATCCCTGCGAAGTCCAGAGTCATAGCAGACAGGCTGAGCAGAGCAATTCTCATGCCTCAAGTGGTCTCTGAATCAAATAGTTGCAGACCAAATATTCCGCAAATGGGGCCAGCCTTGCTGCAACTTTTTTGCCACCCCCTTCAACAGCAAGTGCAACAATTTCTTTATTCTCCTTCCACTTCCCGGACATTCCCCCAGAGACGCTCTAGTCCATGATTGGCCTCCGGGACGACTTTATGCATTCACTCAGTTTCCCTTTATTCCATAACTGATGCAGAAAGCTACCGTATTGGGCTGCAAAATTATCCTCATTGCTCCTTACTGGCCTCTACAAATATGGTTCCTGTTCCTGCATCATCTTCTCAAGCAGCCTTGGACTCTGGACCTAGTTACAGACCTGATCCATCAATCGGGCGGGCTGCACCAATCCCTGCAATCTGTCTAGCTCACTGCTTGGTTGCTCCACTTCCAACCTTAGCCAGGCTTCCAGATATCTTCCCCCTCTGTGTGCAAAATTATTTTATCGCACAAGTCTACCATTTGAAAAACTACCATTTGAAAAACTTGCACTAGTAAGTGGAAATGTTTTTCTTCCTGGGCAGAGACTGTGTGTAGATCCCTTTTCAGCCCCTAGACACCACATTTTGGAATTTCTTGAAACTCTCTTTCTGGGCCCGCTTCCGCTACAATTAGTGTTCAGTTAGTTGCAATTTCAAATTTTCACATTGGCCTGTCGGGAAATATCCTGTCGCATAAGCTATGTAGAGCCTTTCTCAAAGGGACCACTCTGCTCAGGCCTCCAGTGAGAGATCCTGCACCTCCGTGGGATCCAAATTTGATTTTTTTAGTTTCTCTAATATTGGCTCCCTTCGAACCTGCAGCATCTTGTTCCTTGAAGTTTTTAACTTGGGAAAACTCTTTCTGGTAGCCATTACTTCAACCAGAAGAGTTTCGGAACTGCAGGCTCTTTGTACCCATCCTCCGTACCTAGTGTTCCACAATGATAGGGTTGCTCTCAGGACTAATCCTTCCTTCCAAAGGTCTCTCCATAAAATAATTTGAATCAGTCCATAGACCTTCCTGTGTTATCTATATATATTTTTTCCCAACCACTCCAACAGGGCGGAATATAAATTGCATCAGTTAGATGTTCACAGGCAACTACGCTTTTATCTGCATAGAACTCAAGATATCAGGAAATCGGACCAACTTTTCCTTTCTTATGCTGAGGGTAAACAGTGTCTTCTAGTCTCAAAAGTTACCTTGACCAGGTGGTTGACTTCTATCATCACATTTATCTATCAACTGAGGAATAAAGAATTGCCTGTTAAACCAAAAGGTCACTCCACCAGAGCTTTAGCCACTTCTGTGGTCTTTCAGGCTAGATTGCCCATGGAATCTATTTGTGCTACGGCTACGTGGGCCAACCCACATTTTTAGTTTTCATAAGTTGGATGTGGTTTCCAGAAACTGAGCAGATTTTGGTTCCACTGTTCTGAAGAGTTTGTTCTGATGAGCCACCCAGGATTTTAGGTGCTAGGGACGCTGCCCCAACCAGCAAGAATGAAGGCGCGATGGACAACTTAAAGAAGGTTCTGTACCTACCATAATGTTCATGTTGTCTTCTCACCTTCGTTCTTGCGTCCCACCCTCCATCCCCCTATCCTTGTAGACAGAGAAGAGTTCCTTATGGTTTTTCACTGGCTGAGTTTTCTCTGGCTATTCTTTTCTGTCTAGTAGCCTCTCTAGAGGTTTTATATATTCCAGGATAGCATCCTTTCCTTATGTCTGCAGTTAGACTTACCAAACGAGATCTGGGTATCTAGTGCCAAGCATCATGGGATATGGGGTGACCTCAAGCCAGTATGCAGCTTTTGAAGATGGCAGAGTCTGAGCAGAGGATCGGCTCCAAACCCAACCAGCAAGAAAGAAGGCAAGAAGACAACTAATATGGAACGTTACGGTAGGTACATAACTTTCTTCCTCCAATCCACACTCTAAATACTTGTTCCCACAAACAAAACACTGCTGGACCAATTTGTGTACAGGTACGCCATTTACTGCTACTGCCTCTGTCCTAGTCTCTCAAATTTTGTATCCTGAGAAGATCTGAAACAACCCCAAAACATTTCCAGACACTAATGTCCCCCCCAGTTTTTTTTGTCAAAAGAAAAATCCACAAACAGAGCCAGCCCTTCCCAACTGCCACATCAACTATATCCATGAATCTGAGTCTTATTCTCTCTGCCAATGATTCTAAATATAATGCAAACAAAGGAGAAAGCAGACAACCCTGCCCAGCCCCTCTACCCAAGCTAAAGCCACCAGAGAGGACCCCACCCTCGCCTTCCTCCACCTCCTATCCCTCGCGTGTAAAATTGTAAGGTTGATTGGGAGTATTAGTGGGAAAGCAAATGCTTCAATTGCCCCAGTCCACTATGCCAAATTTACTCTCCACAAAGACCCACCAACAACAGTGCCATCCTCTCTGGATAATCGTCTATGCTTTGTCCACATTGAGTGTCTGTCTCCCCTCCACAACCACACTGATCCACATTCATCAATCCTGGCATCACCCCTGCCATTCTGCTAGCCACCACAGACAGACTCTACAGTCATGGTTCAGTATTGAAATGGGCCTGTACGAAGCTGTATCAGATCACCACCATTTTTCTCCAGGATGCCGGCACCCCTCCTGAAACAGTCAAACAAAACCTTCTAGACTTTCACCAGCTCCTTCCCTCCCAGCTTCCAAACCTCCACAAAAATACCATACACTTCTGGTGACCCTCCCCTGCAGACTGCCCACACTTTCCTCTTCCCACAGCACATTCAGTTCCTCAACAAACACTTCCACCTGCACCCCTTCCTGACCTCCATATTTCTCCACTCCAAACAATCCCCCACAAAACCTCAAATGGTTGCAGTACCTCCACAGGATCTCCTGTCACCCCCCCCCCCAAATCACTGGCTCTCCCAAGTTTGGCGATGGCTCTCTCCATCCTCCACTACTCTAGTCATGCCAAGCTTTTTCCTTGTAGAATTGCCATAGATCAGGTTTCCAATAGCGGTCCCTTTAAACTTGTGCCCCTCAGAGGCAATCTTGCCACTTCTGCCTAGCATCTTGCAGTTGCTTCCCCTCTTGTCCCAAGAGATTCCACGTATTCTGCAACACTACAGTATCCCCCTCCCAGCTCCTGAATTAAATTCCAAACCCCATTTCCAAAATAGCCCCCCCAGCCAGCAGATGGGAAAAGCACCAGTGTCCCACTTCATCCCATTACATGCATTTCTGTTCCAGTTCTCCTTGGTTCATGATTCAAAATGGCCACCAGATGCATTTCAAGACCTTCAGTTTAAATGCGCATGTTCCTGTGAGAAATCCTATCTAGTCCAGCCCAGTCTCTGCATTCTGGAGAAGAGCATACAAATCCCACTGTATACTCAGTACTGAATGCACGTCTTCTATGCCAAACATTTTCATACATTTCTTCAAAATATCTTCCCTTGCTACATCCCCCTCTACCGCAAATCAAACTCCATTCTCCACCTACAAGCAGTATTCCTTGCTGAAAGCTGATTTGTCCCAGAATTTGCCCAAGCTGTACCACAGCAACCCCAGGTGGAATGCAAAGGCATGCCAGGGCAGTCGTCCTTCCTTGCCAGTATCCTTTTAATAATGCAACTTCCATTATTCTCCCACCCACATTCCAATCACTGTTGTATCTCTCTTCCCCATACATATTTCAGTGAATAACACTCCTGAAAACCTTTCTTTATCAAATTCACATGTTCATTATTTTCCAGTGGTCTCTTGTAGCATAGCTATTTGCACTTTACGTGTTTTAATATAGTTTTCTACACTTTTTTTTTTTATATATCTGTAAGACCATTCACATAGAAAGACATTACAGAAAGCATTTTCTTTAGTTATCACCTTTCTGTACAACTGCTGTTTTATTGAATGTAGTGTTCCAACTTGCGTGCATATACTGTTTGGCAGGTTGGTCTTCTATATACAGTTTCATATCCATTTTGAACCTATGGCACATTGGGCATAACGTTTTGTTTTTTTGAAAGCAGTCATACAAACACCTAACCAGGAAAAGCCGAGAGTGTCCCAGCACATTGCTTTCAGTAAACACTCTCCAAAACCATTTCTCTATCAAATTGTCTTCTAGTGACATGCAAACCAGATACAGCTGCGAAGAATACTTTATCAGAAAAATAGCCATCAATTTTTCTCATTTACATGCTTTGTAGTAAAAATTGTTACTGGATAATGCCTAGGGTCTTAACAGTTATTTCCCTATGCAAGCATGGAGAAAAAATTACACTTGTCGTGCTGTCTCTTTAACGAGACCTTTCCTCTCTTCCCCCTTTTTCCTCTCTTGCATTGCAGTGCTGTCTCTTTAACGAGACCTTTCCTCTCTCCCCCTTTTTCCTCTCTTGCATTGCAGTGCCCAAGTTTCTTAAAACTGAGTGAAGGGGGGAAAATTAAATAAAAAAAAAAAAAAAAACTACCTTCGGCCAATCCCCTTCCACCGACTTTTCCAGTTTCTCTATCAGGTTTGATTGCATGGAAACTGCAAGACCAGCTTCAGAATTGCTACCAATTTGTTGGGGGGGATCCTCCAATCTTACTTGCTCTCTCAAAACTTGTCAGTCTAAGGTCCTTAATTCAGTCATTTCCCCATGGAAGAGTGAGAAAAAGCATTTACATTTTATCATGCTTGTTTTTACATTGCCTATATTTCTCAAAATTGTACAAGCGAGAGAGAAGGGGGGAGCAAAACTGTTTATAATCCCCATTACACTTAAAAATAGCATGCAAAGAGAACCATACACCACAAATACAGTACTAATAAAAATGTTCTCTTTCCTTAAGTTTGGCTTTCTTCCCCTCCCTTTAAGCATTTTTCCAAACATTAATGACATGAAGTAGGGCATTTACTTGAGCCCCCAGAAGTCAAACTTTTCTGAAAGCCCAATATTTCCAGATGTTCCTGTCCTGTTGTAATTCACAGCTATAATTATTGCATTGTAATCCCACAGTGAGTTACTGGTTTTATTACTGTCCTCCACTGCCCATATCCTGTCTCTGGTTGCTTTCCAAAGTACTCTAGATTCTTCTAGTCAACTCTTGCGCTCCCCTCTCTCCATTTTCCATTGAAATACTGGAAACTGCTTCACAGGTACAGTTTCACACTGCTCCTGATAAACACCACACTATCCTGTTTCACAGCTCACTTTTTGTTGAATAAACTTTTGTATTTCCTCTTTAGCATGCACTAAATAAAAAATAATTTTGTCCTTCAAGTAAGAATACCTTTAAAGATACCTCGATACAGTAGTTTGAATCTCTCGCCTGCATCTTGACATGACATGCCCTAAATAGTGGAATGAATTTTTCTCCACTTTTGCGTGGTGTAGAAAGAGTAATCATTCTCTAGTCTCCCTCTTAATAATTTGTCGTTCTGCCACAGTTTTGACAGAATGAACATCTTGCTGGTAGAATTGCACCTTTACTATCAAAGGTCTCTTGCTTTTCTTACAGCTAGGTTTGGAGCACAGTGTGCCCTCTCCGCTAACAACTCCTGCTGATTGAGATCAGGCCATTTGTTTGTGCTTTCATAAAATTAATGCAGTCTTTCCAGCTTGTGGCGCAGCTGAAAATCTCAGGTTTTCCCTAATATTTTCTGTCCTCTAATTCTGTTTTTTTTTTTTTAATAACTTTTTTCTCTTTCTGAGCAGTGTCCTATTCAGCCAGCCTGTTCATTTCCACCTTGTGTATTGCAGCTTTATCTCTTCTGAATATCTGTTTTAAAGCTTTTTCCATTTTTTTAAAGCCTTATGTTTGTGCTGATTTACTCGATCAGGGTTGTATTTTAACCAGGTTCATGTGCAGTTGTCTTGTATTTTCCTATAGGTTATTGGAAGTAATGTCTGAAGGTTGCATAGCTGTTTGCTGAACAGCTACAAAATTTCCCCAGTCCAGTGTTTCTTCATAGCCTTTGTAGCTGAATTTTTTTTTTTTTTTTTCTCCTTCTTCCCAGGTCTTGTGCATTACTTTATTCCTGGAATCAAGGCAGTGTATGTACTAGCCAGTTACTGAATTTTACCTGTAAACACAAGTTTACTGGCCTTCTCCACTGAGTTTTTCACAATGGGAGAGCTAGAAAGCAAGCAATGTGCAGACTTCTTGGAAGTCCAGTCCAAATGAATTCTTGGCCTCTTCTCATTCTATTCCCCTTTTTTATTTGCTCCCAGTACTTGGGTTCCTTTGCCATTTTCTCCAATACATTATGGGCCTATATTGTCTGTATCCCTAATTACAGTAATTCCTATTGGCAGAATCTTTCATTTGTTTGCTTAGTTCTTGGAATACTTTCTGCTACTTCCTTTCTTAAAGGACTGCATCCAAAATCCTAGTCTCCTTGTTTCTTGAGCTTCCCCTGGTTTTATCATCCCTTTCCACTTTGAATTATAGTTTTTTGCTTGTGCTATGTATAGGAGCCTTAACTGTGTAGCTCCAAGATGCCACTTCAGATTGGGTAATCCAGTCCCCTCTCTTCTATTGGAAGAAACGGTTTCCCACTTGACTCTTGCCATCTTCCCCCAGATAAAGTCCTTTAGCTCTATTGCTATCCAACTTGTTTGAAAAATATACCTGACGTGTACAAGACTAAAGGTACCAAAACATTGACTGCTTGCATCTTTACTATCCATATAACAAAGCTTTTTTTTTTTTTTTTTTTCTTCCCACATCCTTGTCTGCCACATTCCTTTTTAATCCATACCCCTAAATACTTTTATCATATCCCTATAAATATGGATATTACTGAACCAGGTAACATGTGGGTACATTTACTTCTATTGGGTTTATGTTGGCTCCATTAAGTTTGAATCCCAAAAGATTTGACACAGTTTTAAATTTTTCCGCAGCACTGTCTGGTTTTAAGGTATGAATATCATTTTCAAAGAGCCAACTCTTTACCACTATATCAATTATTATATCCTTGAATAAGAGTCCCTTATATTTTTTTTGCCAGTGGTTCTAAATGTAATGCACATAAAGGGGACGCCCATGCCTGGTTCAGTTGCCCAAGCAGAAATTGAGGACCCCACTCTAATTTTGACCTTTTGAGCCCTCATCCTCCTAATCCAACCTTATTTTTTTTCAGGAAATGCAAATGCTTCCATTGCCATGCTCAAGAGTCCCACCTTAATCTGTCAAATGCTTTCTCTGCCTGAAGACTTGCCAACACTTTCAGCCAGAGGTGTTTTATGCAGCCCCCACAGTGTGCCAAGTAATGACTCCTCCTGCAATCCTTATTAGGTTGCTTGCATGGGTAACATTTTAAATAGGATTTGTAGCTTCTTTTTTATAAGTAACCAAGTTTTGTGAAGTTGGCAGTTGATTTTACATTTATTCTTTTTTATAAGACCTGTTGCTTCTAACGACATTGCTCTTGTTTTTGCTTGCAAATGCTGATATTTTATCCCTGTCTTCCAGTGACTGACTACAGCATCCTGTGCACAGAATGTAGGAATTTTTAATTTTATTTATTTTTTATATGTACCACTATATCCAGTTTTTTAGCGTCTAGCTTTTGAACTGTTTGAAATTGGTGATCCCATGTGAGTTCACAATTTTCTTTGGTACTTTGACTCATGTTTCCAGTGCGTGTTTTTTTTTTTTTTTTTGCCACTTCAATACCATAATGCAAGGATTCTGAAATTGGGGTCCATATGATAAATTCAAAGGGTCCATGAGCTCACTTTTACCCACCTGGATTTTGGGCATCACCCACAACCCGTCCCTGTAAATGGAGAGAGAAAATTTGGGCCTCCCTATAAATGGAGAGAGAAGTTGGGCCTCTCATCCTCCATTTATTGTGTGTTTAAAAAAAAAAAACAAAAACAAAAAAAACAGTTTTGTGGCTGAGCAACTTAATTTCCACATTTACGACTAAGCAGCTAATTGCCCTTAGTTCTTAGAGGAGAAAGAGCAACTTCAGTGCTTACGGTGGACCCTAAGCAGCTGCTCACTTGCCCCTGTGTTTTCTGCCAGCAGTTAGAACTTGTAGGAAAACTTCAACTGTTTTCTCTCAAAGTAAGATGAGTCCTGTTTGTTGGTATGGGTATGCTTTCTCTCCATTTTACCAGCAAACAGAAATTAATGCAGAGCTGATGATCTGGATGATCTTGTAGACCGAACTTGAAGAGATTTGTTTTATCAAGGCTTGAATAAGAAGTGCCTGATTTTTTGCTTTATTTGGTACGTTTCTCTGTTTATTTCTGGCAAATCATTGAGGACTGAAGTCAGAAAATAGAGATTTCAGCTTTAGATTTAGTTTCAGAAAATTCTAACTAATGCAAGTAGTCTTCCAACTTTCCAAGAGCAATATTCGACATGTATCTCGAAGTTGTTCTATCTTGCCATTTGTTCTTGGATGGATTCGGAGCATATCCTCTGCTCTGAGTCTGCCTACTACAAAGCTCAAGGCCAAGTCCCTGTCCCATGATGCACCTTGAGTTACCTCCAATTTAGTTTGCCTCTGCAATAGATCAGAGGTTTCCCACCACAGCTTGAGCCAGTATAACTTTTTTGTTACAAAAACTACATTTGTTAATTTTTGTAATGGTTTAGTGATGGTTTTTATAGTTATTAGTACTATATTTCTTCTCCTTTTGGCCTTAGTTTTTAATAGGCCTTTAGTAATCCCTTCCCTTCTTGGTGTGCTTTTATAATATCCTAGTTGTATAGCTTTTGTAGGTTAAGATTCTTTAACTTTAGACAGTGTGAGTGTGTTTGAATAGTTTAAAGTTCTACACAGTTATTTCTTATACAGCCTATTTGTTTAGGGCTTATTACTGTAGCTCAACTTTACAAAAATTGTGTATTCTGTCACTATACAGTAGATTTTTTTTTTGTTATTGTAGACTTTTTAATATGGCTGACCAAGAGAAAGACCAGCATCCCAAGTCTGGCTTTAAGAAGTGTCCAAAATGTGGACAATTGATTGTGTTTGTCTTGAAGCCTTGCACTTGCAAGAAAGCTGCTCCCATTTGCCTTTCTTTTTCCTCCAGAGTTCTTCACGAGAGAAAAAGAAAACTCTGAGGACTTCTAAAATCTTTGTTTCAGGAAGCTTTGAGTGACTAGGATACATCTAGCTAGTCTAAGGCTTCTTCTAATATGATAACTGACATCAGCTCCACCGCCTTTGGAGTCGGTCCCTGGTCCTGGAACCAGTATCTGAAGTATTGGTCTCCCATTCTCTAGTCGGTGCCTCCATCCATACATTCTTCTCGGGCCTCTATCAGTCTATCTGATTTGGATGTGGATCTTGTGGTGTCAAAGGTGTTACAACACTGGTTTGCTAAATTTTTTTCGGCTCCGACCCAAGTGGTTTTGAAGCCAAAAACTGTAATGCCATCTTCTCTTCCTCCTCTGAGCCATACCGGTCCTTCGGAGCTGGAGGAGTCGGACCTGGTGATTCTGCCTTTGGAGCAGATGCCTGCTCCATTGCCATTGGTTCAGATTACTGACTTCCTTGGTGCCTATCAAGGAGTCTAGGAGCTGACACTCCTGTCTGGTCTGGGGAGGATAGTCTGACCTGTCTTTTCTGACTTTGCCTCTTGGGGCCTCGGTTCAGATGAGTTCAGCTCCTATCTGTGGGTTGGAGCCCACTGTTCTGGTGCAGAGGAGATTGGTGGTTTCTTCAGATCCAGCAGTCCCTTCTTATTGGAGCAGCAGTCCCTTTTGAAGCCATGAGAGGAGTGCCCCCCCCCAAGACCTCTACAAATTCAGGTCCAACTACCTCTTTCCAAAAGTGCCTGTGACCACTTCTGCCTCACAGATCTTTCAAAGCTTAGACTGTGATTCTCAGGAAGCCCCACCGGGTGGCCCCTGCTCTTCCAAGACCTCACCAGAAGTTCCTGCTGATGAGGTTCCTAGGAAGAGTATTTGCAAGAGGAAGCCCCTAGACTCCCCACAGGAGTCTCGCGTCCGATACAGACTTGGATGAATCTGAAGGGTCCACCTCTGAATGTCATATTTGCTGAGATATTAGAAATCTCTGTGCAGAGTGGTGGTTGGAATTCCACCAACACTACTGACCCTAGTAGGCCCAATAAATTTATTTCTGCCCCTCAAGGGAAGTCTGTTTTTTTTTTTTCCCTCACCAAGGGAGTGCCAGTTGATGCCATGGTGGCAGCAACCACCACAAAGGAGCTATCCGAAACCTCTTCCTCTCTCCATCCTCCTAAGACTCTAGGATCATGGATAGATATGGGAAGCGCATGTCAAGTTTAGCAACTTTTGCCATGCGTACACTGAACTATCTCTCATACATTTTTACAAGACTAGAGTCCACTTAAGCGAGGTTGGAGATGCTCTTCAGAGTACTGTAGCTGCAGGAGTTTGACAGTTTCCTCCCAGCTTATCCTCAATTCCATAGTGAACTTGTCTGTGTCTCATTTCATATGCAACTGATAAAATGAGTAGGGCAGCGGATACAGGAATGTCTCTTGGGAGACATTCCTGGATGCCCTTGTGTCCTTTGCGGAGCTCTCTAAATCATCTTCAGTCAACACCCCTTTTGATGGCTTGTCCCTTTTTGGGCCCAAAGTTAAGGAAACTTTGACCAAGTATGAGCAGGAAGGAAAGACTGTTTGCCATTGGGAATCCATTTTTCCACTCCTAGACCCTACCCAAAGGTCAAAAGGGAGGAAAGATGTGGTTCCGTTAAGCCCAAGGAGCTTTTCTGGACACATGTGAACCCATCTCCAGGGGCAGAGTAGGGGGCAATAATGGAAGAGACTACTCTTGTGACGGGGGGGTCTGCAAAACCAGGCCAACAGACTAGCTCTTTGGGAAGCCCTACCAGTGCTCCTGAAAGGAGGCCCAACTCTCCTGGTCTGGAGGCAGTCGGGGGTCACTTGTCTTTGTATCCAAATGTCTCGCTCAAAATAAATGGGTACAAAGTATAGTTTCCAGAGGATATTTCTTTTGCCACTCCCTCCACTGACGAATACTGGACATTCCACCCAGTTACAGGGAATGAGCAGTAGTAGAGGTCCAGGTATTTTGGACCTCTGCAGATTAAACAGATCCGTTGAAGTTCCGGATGGTCACTCTTAAGTTGATACTTGCCGCCTTAAGGAAAGACAATTGGATGTGCTTGATAGGACTTACAGGATGTGTATGACTATATAAAAATGGCTAGATAATCTGTACTTCAGCTGGGAGCCAATAATTGCCAGTTTTGAGCCCTGCCCTTTGGTCTCACTACAGGCCCCAGAGTGTCCAAATGTATGGCAGTGGTCACAGCTCGCCTGAGGCGCTTAGTTTTCCAGGTGTTTCAGTACTTAGATTGGCTCCTCACCGCCACCACCAGGCATCAGCTAATAAAAGGCAGGGACACCACTCTCACTCTGCAATAATCTGGACATTACCATAAATTCAGGAAAATCTGCCTTGTTGCCATCACAACATATGTTTTTTATTGGAGCAGAATTCGACACCACCACTTTAAAAAAACTTCCAGCAGAGTTTGACTACATCAGCAGGTACAGACCATGAGACAAGGCTCCTGCAATAATAGCGATACTGTTGGGTCACATGCAGATTCTACAATGGTTTCTATTCACTCAGTGGTCTTAAGAGCTCCCAATGTCTCACTTCATAATTGTCACAAATGCATGCAAAAAGGATTTTCATTGGTGGTTGACCTCTCCTTGTAATGATGGGTCGTTCTTTTATCCTACCCTCACCAGTGGCCACAGTGACCACGGGTGCTTCCCTGATGGTGTTGGGGGGGGGGGGGTATTTTCAGGGAAGAACAGTCCAAGGCACATGGACCAAACAAGAGATCTGCAAATGTGTGTCCTGCAGATGAGCGGTACTTTTTGGCATTGGAATACTTAGAGGACACTTTCCCTCTGGGGACAGTTGAGATTCAGACTGACATGTCAGTGGTCTGGTACTTGCAAACAAGGAAGAACCAGGCCCTACTCCCTTTGTCACAAGCCTCCAAGATTTATGGCAGTGGGCTACATCCACCCAGCACTTTCTGATAGCAATGCACATCCTGGGGAAATCCAGTGTGATTGCAGAGAAACTGAGCCGGGCAATTTTGTTGCCTCCTGAGTGGTCCCTCAGAGGAGAATAGTTTGCAGGTGGGACCAGCCTTGCTGCGATCTTTTTGCTTCCTTTGACTTAATCTGCAGGAAGAGCCTTAAATTCTGGACCCAGTTCCAGACCTTCTGACTCCATCATCGGGGGCTCTTCATCTCTCTCGAGTCCTTAAAATTAACAGATTGGCTGCTCCAATTCCTAACATAGCCAGGTTCCATAACTTTTCAGATTAAATGCAGCTTGTAATGTCAAGCTATCCAAAGGCTTTCTCAAAGGGACCTTCCTTTTCAGACCACCTGTGAAATCCCCTCTTAAACCCCATGTAACCTAAATTTTATGCTTCCATGCATTATTTTCCCACCTTTCGAGCCAGCTTCCTCATTTTGTCTTGGAAGACTGTCTTTTTAGTAGCGATCACATCTGCTGGTAGAGTATCAGGGCTACAAGCCTTGTCCATAAGGCCTCCTTATTTCCATGCTGACAGTGTTCCTGCAGTGAAATCCTTCATTTTTGCCTAAAGTTTGTACTGAAGCTAACCTTAACCAGATCATCATCATTTTATCAATTTTCTTCCCCAAACACAACAACAACTTGGAGTATATGCTGCGCAAATCTGATGTTTATAGCTCAGATTTTACCTGGATAGAACAAGAGTTCAGAAAATCAGAACAACTTTTTCCTTTATAGATTCTAGGAAAGGTAGGTATGCCAGTGACAAAAACTATTTAGATGATCTGTATTACCGTCACTTCTTCAGCTGCCAGTTTACCCTTAAAATACAAAATTAAGGCTCATTCTACCAGCAGTGTCCACATCTGCCTTTTCTGCTAGGCTTCCTATAGACTGTTTGTGCAGCAGCCACTTGGTCAAGACCTACATAACTTTTAGGGACAGGGCCTCCTTTGGTTCTGTCCTGAGAAACACACTCCTGTGAGCCACCTGAGAAAGATGGTGCTTGGGACGCTACCCATCTGTAAGAATAAACTGAGATGGAACAACTTCACAAGTTATGTAGTCATCATAACGTTCCATGTGAGTTGTTCATCTCTCCTTCATTCTTTCTTCCACCCTCCTAACCCCTCCTCTTATTTATTTTTTTGGGGGGGGTAGAAGTACTAGTTTTTATCCTAGTTGATAAACCTTTCTAAGGGTTTCTTCCTAAAGAGTGATAGAATGGCACGTGGTATTAGACGCAGCAAACAAGATCTGAGGTAAGTCGTGGTGCATCATGGGATAGGGACTTTGCCTCAAGCTGTCTGAAGACCTCTAGCTTTGTAGTAGGCAGACTGAGGATTGGCTCTGAACCTGTCTGCAAGAATGTAGGCAAGATGAACAACTCTCATGGAATGTTACGGTGAGTACATAACTTAGTTTTGGCCCTTTGTTCCCCCTATATAACAATGAAATTTTGTGTTTCTTGCACTGGAGAGGTAGTGTGTGCCTCGCTCTCGCTCTCTCTGAGGAGGCAGGTGTGTGTGGTGTATTTGTGTGTCGTACCCTTCAGCTGTCTAGCTTTTTGCAGACTGTCCAGCTTTCTCCCTCATATTTTCAGTCTTTCTAATAAAATTGTATTTCTTCTAGAAAATCTGTGGCAAATTAAGGACTGAAGTCATAAAATGGCAGACATTTGAGCTTGAGACTTCATAGCATTCAGAAAAATTCTGCGAATGCAGAACTTGTTCTATTAACCTTCTAAGGTTTTATAAGAGCAATAATTTAAAATGGCCTTAGTTTGGGCCCCTCTGTCTCCCTGTTACGACTGGTGCATTTTCAAGGAATTGTGAGCTTCAAGGGAATAGTTGACTGCTGCTCATAAGTCTGTCTACAGTGTGCAACTGCTTTATTTAATTGGCTAACAAATGGCATCACTATTGTGTTACAGAATTTTAAAGCAGTGTTAGTAGCACAACAGGTAGCATACTTGTGTTTTTAATGCAGAAGGCTGTGGGTTCTACTTTCCTAGCATATTGATGGATTGCTGATGCTGTGTCTCACTAGAGGATGGGGTACTGAATTCCAGAAAGTCCATCTTTGGATGAGATGCCTAGTAAGTATGAACCTGTGTTTAGTTTGCAATCCATGCAAGCTTACCACTTTTTTATGTAGCATAAGTAGGAAATTTATTAAAGGGCAGCAGGCACTGAATTTTGTAGATGAAACTCTGAAATATTAACTTGTTTGATAGTAGCAACCTCTTCATTAGTTACAGATCTCTCTAAGGTGGACTTGGTCAGATGACTTATTGACATTTGGTAACCGGGAAAATCCACTCTGTCAAACCCATTTTCAGTGGAGGCCCGGGAAGAGAAGCTCCAAGAAAGGTTACAAAAATTGTATAATATAAACGTTGTATACAGTACATAAGGAAATATTTGCAATTACCATTTCACGGGTCTGCATTAAATTGGTGAATGCTGATTATCTACCCTTTAAAAGCGAAAGCTTGAAATCCCGGAGACATGGAACAGTGACACCCCCCCCCCCCCAGGAAAAAAATTGCTGGGCCATTTTTGGGACTTTGCCATTTCCTCCACTGTGGTGTGATCTGAGTTAGTGTAGTGGGGGGTTTAGGGTTTGTTTTTTGTGGAACAGACCCCCCCCCACCTGGGAACAAAATCACTGTCTTCAGGATTTCAAGCTTTTGCTTTTAAAGGGTCGATAAATCAGAGTTGGCTATTTTAAGCATTCACTGGTTTGATATAGACCCAATTTCACATCCATCATTTTGGGTAAAAATGCATATCAAGTATTTAGAGGTTTAAGGTATTCACTGTTTGGAAACTATAATCATACAGGCATATATAAACTCATTTCTCATCTTCAGACACTATTCCAGAAAGCTGCTGCAGATGCAGAAATGGGTGGCGTGTAGGAATAAAGCTGCTGCAAATGCAGAAATAGGTGGCATGTAGGAACATACAATCTAGAGGTGTAGAAAAAAGGAAAAACAGAAAGCCAAGGTATGTGCAAAGAGATTTTGATTAAGAGTAATCTATTTAAGGAGGTTTGTGTTACAGGTTGTTTTGATGAGGTTATAGGATTTTAGTTCGGTTTTTGAAAGCTTTTAAGGTGTCTGAGTAATAAAGGCAGGGAATTCCATGCTTTGGTGGTGATGGAGTAAAGGCTTTGTCCAGCACATTTTGGGCTTCAGTATACTTGCCCTCAAGCAAACTGCTCCTAAGATTTGTGTGCGAGATGGTCTGAAGAGGGGGGGGGGTGGCAAAAGTTGGGGGTGTATCATTTGTGGGGAAGTGTTAATTGGGTGTATTGTAGATAATGGGAGAAGTCTAGCCATTTTTTTGTAATGCAAGGCAATGATGTGTTTGGGTTGGCATATTGCAGGCAAACTTTGCTATTTTTATAGTAGCAGTACTGTAATTTAGTTTTAAGAGTTGTATGCATGTTGGTTTAAAAAAAAAAAAATAGGGCTACCATAAAGGGTGGGGAGAAGTGTTGGCCACTTTTAACTTGGTGGGTGTGCTCGTGAAATGTTTATGCCTACATAGTGTTTGAAGTGGGTTTTTTCTGATTCGATTATTGTGATTATCGAATGATAGTTTGTCCTCTATTGTGGTGCCTAGCATTTATGATTTTACTTTTGTTTGGTATTTTTTGAGAGTCCTGATTTTAAGGGTTTGGATGAGAATATTTAGGAGTTGGGTTTTTTGGGGTTGAGAAATTGTGCATAGTTTTGCAGCCAGGATTCAATAGAAGTTGAATGCTTTTTGTGATAGATATTGAAGGTCTGTCAGGTTGTTGGCAGAGGAGATTATAGAATCGTCTGCGTATTGGATTAGTGTACTTGGATGGGAAGCGCTGTGGAGGTTATTGATGAAAATGTTAGTGGTCCAGGAAGGAACTTCTGTTTTTATTCAGGAGGTATTCGGACTGCTTGTTCTGCCATTTGACAAATTGCCTGTTAGATGGAGAACCAGGCAACTGAATGTGGGGAACAGTTTGATTGCAGCTGTATCGCACCCTAAACTGCTGCTACACCGAAAGCCTTGGATCCAGCAGGATAGACCATTTAAGGCTTTAACAGTGTTGGTGAATGAAAGTAAGGCAGTGGTAGTGCTTGGTGGGGGCAAGTTAGTTATTGAGATATTTAACGTGCGTTGCTATCTAATTTATTTGGGGTAGATTGTGTTGAGTCATTGAAGTTTTTGAATGGTTTCAGTGAAGTGGGTGTTAAAAGCATGGGCAATTTTTAATGGGTCTTTCTTATGGGATGGTGGGGGATTCGGTTGGTTTCCAGGGTTAGAGAGAAACTATACTTGCGTATGTACAAATTATTGTGGGGTAAAATTCCATTTTACGGTTGGAGAAGGTGAATAATTTTTGCATGGTGCTAAACATGTTTGCAAGACTTAAACTTTGAAAACAGCCCAAAGATAAACTCTGGGCTGGTGCTAGTGTTTTGGGGGCCCTACCAAGAAGGGTACAAGGTGTGGCCATGCCCCCTTCCCTTTACTTCAGTCCTCAAAGTTTTCTACAAAACCAAATTGCCAAGAGGGGCAGATTACAATGTCAAGCATGGTCTGAAACTATTTCAAAGCTCATACCACCAACCTCTCAGCATGCAAGACACAAGGGTCTATGTTACATGATCGAACAGTGAAATGTTTGAACACATAATAATGAACCCCAGAATGTCGAACTGTCGGAATGTTGAATGTTTCTATGGAGATCTCTGTACAGTTTAGACATGGAAGCTTTCCATCGTCTGCACTGTAGTGCAGTCTCAAGAGTTGATAAGTAGAGGGAGTGTGGGGGGCACAACACCCCTCGTGAGGGGTGAAGTGGGCCTGTCCCTTTCTTAGAACATTTTTATTTTGGGGGGGTTGCGTTCATTATGGTGTTTCAACATTTTAGGGGGTCTTTTATTGCACGTTTGCACATTCACTGTTCTATCACTTAATATAGACATAAGATTAGGGCTTTAAAAAAACTGGGCTCTTCAGCTAATAAAGATGTTGGAACAGATTTTGCAGTTGCATCAACCCACATCTTTTTGAGGGTAACAGACCAAAAATACCAGGTAAACATCTCGACATTGGACATGATTCTCACAGGCCCTACCCCCACCTAACGTTTCAGCTCATTTCTAGACAAAGCCAAAAATAATCCTAGAACAAAGGCATAACATCAGAGATGGCTCTAAACATTACTATTATAAAGTTATAAAAGTACTAGAATTAGAGTATACATTAGTATGAATTAAAACAGTACATTCTGCAGAATTCTCTCAGCCCCATACCTCCCAATGTTTTTTAGCATCATTCCAGATAAAGCCAAAATTTAACTACAGCAGAGATATGTTAGCAGTAGTGTTAAGCATTTTGTTTTAAACATTGTTTTACACTTATAAAGACAATATAACAAGTTTTCCATCAGCGTGCATTACAATAATTCCTGTACTCTCTACATTCTTACAGCCCCTATCTGCAACCCTTCAGCGCAAGAAATCTAGACAAAGCACAAAAGCATAAGACAAAAGCTAAACATCAGGGAAAGCCTTTAAAAATGACTGGGTTTTCCCATAATTTGGTGTATTTTGCATTAATCTCAGTTTTGCTAGAAAATCAAATTGTTTTCAGGGACAGACCACAAATACCAGTAACAGTCCCCCAGCTTTCACAATGCCCATACCCCCACCACCACCCCTCTTAGCACAGTAATTCTGGATGACTCCAAAAGAAATAAAACAAAGAACAAGACAAAGGCATAACATTAGGGATTTAAAACACTTGGTTTATGAACCAATAAAGATGCTAGTATAACAGATTTTGCAGTGGCATGCTTGAACAAACATGTGCTTTGTGTTTTTTTTTTTTTTTTTTTGACAAAACCGACCAAAAATGTCAAACATTAGAACACCATGTCACATTTTCACAACCCCTACTATCCTCCTAACCTTTGAGCACAATAATTCTAGATAAAGCCAAAAATAATTATAGAACAAAGCCGGAACATCAGGGATAGTTTAAAACATAGCCATTATAAATTCAGAAAATTTTGTAGAACAGGGTTTGCATTAAAATCTATATTTGTGCATTCTGTAACATTCTTTCAGCACAATTGTGGACCAAAAAAAAAGGCAGGGCATAACCTCAGGCATTTAGGCACTTATCTAATAAACTTATAAAGATGCTAGAACAGGTCTTGCATTGTATGGACTCTAACTGTTCATGTGAGAGATCAGAAAATCCCAAGCAGACATGAGGATATTCTCTCCGCCCATACTCCTCTGCCAACCTCTCAGCATAACAATTCTGGACAAAGCAGAAAATCATAGACTAGAGGCATAGCACAAGAGATGGTTGTAAATACTGATGGTACAAACTTGAATACTAGAATAACAGGGTTTGCATTAGTCTACATTAAATCATCTACATTTCTCTGTCACTATCGCCCCACTACCAAAAGTAAATAAATATGATTGTTATGCAGAACTGAGTAAAAAACTAGAATCTGGACATTAACACAGACAAGAATCCCCTTATCCGTTAGCACAAGAATTCTGGACAAAGCTAAAATAAAACTATTTAAACCAAACCCCCAATCCTCCAAGAATTCTGGGGACAATTAACTCTGCAACTTTCCTTTTTCTGTAGTGGAAGGCTGCAACTAATCGTCTACTCAAACTAAATTAAAGGTTGACCCCCTGATTGCTACTACACAGACCATTTCAGCATTTTTAAATTTGTTCTTAAGGACAATTTTCAGAGCTTTTAAAAATTGCCCTTACAAGGGCAGTTGAAAATGCAGCCGTTTGACTTGTCCAAATGTTCCAAAGTCCTTTTCCTCGCACCACCAGTAATCCAAGTAGCATAGCAAACTTTTCTCTTGAAAAACAAGAGAAAGAAATGTTTGCTACACATGTGCCATTTTAAAGGCAACTGGCGCAGGAAGTGCTTTGCAAGAATCACTTCCTTGAGAGAGAAAAAAAAACCTACTACTTTGGTTGCTGTAACCAATCGGGTCCTTGCTTTACTGAAGCGGACCTTATGGAGTGCAGCTTTCAGCTGATACCACATCTTACATGAAGGCAGTTTTGATGGTCCTGTGAATTCTGCGATGCTACCATAATGGAGTCTGCGAGAACTGGGCAGAGATGGAGAAACCCACAGCTGCTTGTGTGCAAGTTGGCTGCATGTTAATGGGGGCTCTTGTGTGTGGGGAGACGCCAGCTATGGATAAACTTAATTCACCACTGGCCAGATGCATTTTCTTTTAATGGGAGCTTCAGTGCTGTTATCAGTAAATGTGAGTTTAAGGCAGAAAAGTTTTAATAAGTCTGTTTTCATTATGAGACTATATTGCTTTGTTCAACTTTAGCAATGTCTGTGCTATAAAATTTGAAAAGATTTTTTTTTAATTAAATACAAATCTGTAGTTATTGTAGAAGTAAAGCAGAAAACAGTATGCACTTTGAATTTTGAGCAGTGTTTGTGGCAGCTGGAGGGAAATAACCAAGTAATGGGACACTGAAATGGCTGTGTGGCAGGGGGGCTGAGTGGTGGGATGGATACACATGTATAACTTGTGTACCACCACTTATAGGGATCCACCAAAATATTTCCTTTATAAAAGGGGTCCTCCAGCTTGCAAAGTTTCAGAACCACTGCCATAATTTTTGCACAAGCCCTACTGTAACAGTTTTGCCACATTGTGCCTTCAGTATACAGTCCTTGTGCCATTTAGTATGTCACAACCAGCAAGTAAGTGTGCATCCGATACAGTTTGTTTTTACAAAACCTACATTTGTGTTTTTACAAAACCTACATTTGTCTGCTGCTCCCACATGTTCAATGGACTTTGTAAAGTAATGTGTACGTAGCCTACTATTTTCAGCCACCAGTATTAACTTTTCATATGTTTGTTTGAATTCACCTCTCCTTCACCATTCCTGTGTTTTATTCCTGATCATGAGGTTCTTCTGGAAGTTTTCTGTACTAGCAACTATATTTATGCAATCTGATAATCTTCTGTCCATTCATCACTGATTTGATTCGGTGCCCAGCCCTTGGAACAGTGTTGGCCTAAAAACAAAATTGTGCCAGCCAAACACTAAGCTTCTACCCACAATGCCCTTATCCCTGTTACCTTGTATCTAGTTTGCCACATGGCTGTAAAGCTGCTTTTTAGCCGAGCTCTCAGCTAAGTGGAAATTTTTTGATATCTTGTGGAAAAATTTGTAGTCTTGTCAATTTGTGGTTTATATTCCTTACTCTGTATTTACAGTTTAGACTTTCACTTCGACCCATTTGGTCCACATATAGGGATCTAGCTGAAGAGTCCTGTCAACCTGCCCAACAGAGTCCCGGGCTGTGGACAAATTGGGGAAGTGAGTCTGCATCAACAGCCTTTGCCATACGGTCCCTGAACTACTTTGTACATTTTACGAGCCTCCAAAGAGGCTTTCTCTGAACACTGGCAGGACATGTGTCTAACTAGGTAAGGGACAAAGTTGCACCACAGCTCTCAACCCTGAAATCTGTCTACAGCTCATCTATGAGGTTGGGTTTAGGCATTGTTGAGACTTCATGCCTGGATGCGCATTTGTGACCTTGTGGATCCCAAAAAATTCCACTATATTCACACGAACTAGGAACCAAGCCAGAAAAGCCAAAAAGTGTTGCTGTAAACTTTTTTCCAACACGAACAATATGAAATAAACTTGCAGTTGAGTGCTTTCATCTGTTAGGACATTGGAACTAAAAGCCCAGCGCACTCAGCAGTTTAGTGTTAAAATAGCATTAAAACCAATCCTATGATCATATATATATATATATAGTGTATAAAGCATCATTCAACCCCGGCTCCACAAGAATTGAGCCTGAGTTGCCATTTCAGTTCCATAGGTAACAATTCTCCCCCTTTCATCTCCAAGTTGTTCCATTACAAAATAACTAAATTTACGATCAGGGAATTTTACAATATGCTTGTATGATGCATTAGCATTTCTTATTGAATGTCCCTTTCATGTTCATAGATCCTGTCTCTAACACGTCCAAATAGTTTTGCCTATATAATAGGTTGGACAATGTAAATGGAAAGCTGCATGAACCACTCATTTAGTGTAACAATTATACTTTTTCACCTTGACAAATTTGTCCATTCAGGACAAACTGCCCACCTACCATAATACGGGCAAATGTTACAACACCCAAATTTAACATCCCTTGTAGTCCATTAGACACACATCTACTAAAATCAGCATTATATCCTCTTTCTAACAGTTGTTTAATACTAGTCCTTCCTATAAACTACTATTGGTCCATCACCCAGTGTTTTACACATTTGTGGGTTAACTGAAATCAATAACCAATTACATCTTGGTTCCTGAACAATCTTTGGACTACCTAGGGAATGGGTACAAACAAAAGACCTATATAACTTCTTACCCTTTAACCCTCTGATTCCACCACATCAGGGGGTACATTGGAAACCAGATCACCAGCCTCAATAGCTCCATCTTGGACCCTCATAATGGTAGTGTGTAACAAAGGAACATACCACCATTTATTTCTTAGTGGTTACTTCATCAGATGTGGGTCTCAAAAAAAATCTGTAGGGTACCCCTACTTGATAAACCTGTTCAATAGGACCCCACGTTCTTCATCAAGAGTTGTTCTCTGACATCCTGGCTAATCTAACCAGTTGGCCTTTCATCTCTGATTTCTTCTGGCAATAAGGGTGGTGAGACTCTCAAAATGAAGATAACTGTTAAAGTAGATTTACGAAAAATGTTAAAAGCACCTTTTGATACAATCCTTGGTAATGGTTGCATCCAAAAAGGAGATGCTCTCATCACTATAGGAATGTACAAATCTCAAAAAGGGCATAGTAGAATTTTAGCTATTGAAAAACGCTGTTGAGCTTGTCCCTACTAACCTTCCAGACAATAAAAATATCATCCAGAAAGCAGGTGTAAAAGGCAAATTCTGAACTAAAGGGAGAATCAAGAATTGAGTATTTTTCCCAAAAACTCCTAACTAAATTTGCAAAAACTAGGGGCACATGCTTCCTATTGCTACCCCCTTAACTTGAACAGTTGTCCTTCAAAAAATAAAATTGTTCGACAGGACCATCTCCATAAGAGCACAAATGGTGTTGATATGATCTTGACAAAACTCCTATTTCCACCAAAATATTTTCAAACACCCAAGGCCTGTGTCATGGGAAATAACTGAATAAAGGTCTCAAACATCACAAGTTTTCCTTTCTGAATGCTTCCATTGAAGCATCTTCCCTGTTAGGTTCCAAGGTAAAGGATGCTCTGTCCAGGTGTGGGTAAAGGACATTAACACCCTGTCTGCCATAGGTCTCTTTTTTTCCAACTCTCAACACTCCTTTTCCAGGAACCAGAGGAGTGGGAAGATGTGGCACAAAAAAAAAACTGTCTTTTCTGGGCCACGCATGGTGATAGCAACAGGGGCAGAGGGGTGTAACAATTAGAATTCTGGAAGGATGCCCCTATAGTGGCAGAGGGGGTCCACATAAAGGCCCCAGGGACTCCTCTGGGCAGCCTTATCAGCACTCCTGAAGAGCGGCTTGATTGCTTTCCTCTGGAAGCAGTCGGCGGTAGTTTCTCTTTGCACCAACCTGCCTGGCACTCTTACCACTGATTGTTGGGTGCAGAATATAATTATCAGAGGCTACACCATTCTCCTTATAACTTCTCCAAAATTTCCAACGAAACTTCCTGATGTCCTTCCCAGTCAAGGAAGAAGCAGCTTCAGAAATAAAAAGCTGTTATCCATTCAGTCCAACCAGACCAATGCGGATCTGGATTTTACTCAAAATTTTCTTTTTGGTGCCAAGAAAGATTGGACTGGAGAATCATTCTGGAGCTCTGCATTTTGAACAAGTCTGGTGCCCAAACCAAATTCCGGATGGCCACTGTTCAGTCCTTTCCCCTTTTTTTAAGGGAGGGCGATTGGATGTGCTCTCTCCAGGATGCATATTACCACATCAAAATGGATAAACGCTCCAGGAGTCTACTTCACTTCCGGCTAGGAGCCAGTCCTTACCAGTTTCATGGCCTGCCATTCTGTCTCTACAGCCCCCAGTGTTCACAAAGTGCATGGCAGTGGTTGCAGCTCATTTTGAGACTACAAGGATTCTGGGTGTTTCCATATTTGGAAGATTGGCTCCTTACCACCCCCACCAAGCATCTTCTGGTAACAGCCCTGCAATACATCCTTTCTCCAACAAATTTAGGGGAATATCTATGAACTGGTAGCAATCCAGTCTTACAGTCTAACAAAGGAACATGGCAGAATTAATTGGAGCAGTCTTTGACACGTTCTTGTCTGGTGTTGCTCCAAGCTCAGACTCCAGAGACTGAGGCTTCAGCTCTGGGTGATGCTCTGTCAAAGTTTCAGTGAGAGAGGTTCTTCAGGTCCTAGGATCCATGGCAGCTTCCATACCAATAGTGCGTCTTGCAAAACTGCACATGCAAATTCTCTAATGGCAGCTTCTCTCTCGGTGGTTCCTGAACCATCATCCTCTTAAGTTTTCAGATTCCGATAACAAACTCTTGCAAGAAGGGCCTTTTTTGGTGAAGGGCCTTTTTTGGTGGAGGAGGCCAGACACAACTTTGGAGCCATCCATTCCAGTCCTCTCAGCCCAAGGACATTGTGACCACAGATGTTTCCCTGATAGGGTGGGGCATTTCCAGGGAAAGACTGTCCAAAGGTGGGTGGGGCATTTCCAGGGAAAGACTGTCCAAAGGTGCATGGTCCATGTTGGAGGCCAGCCTGCATATCAATGTTTTAGAACTGAGAGCGGTGCTGTTAGTATTGCAGGAAACAGTTTATTCTGGAACAAATACTATTCAAGGTCAGTCTAGTACATCAACAAGCAAGAAGGAACAGAGTCCTACCCCTGTGTAGAGGCCATGAAAATTTGGCAGTGGGCGATTGCTTCCAACCACTTTCTGATAGCAATGCACATCCGGTGAGCTCCAATATGATTGCAGGCAAGTTTGAGCAGATGTATTCTCTTGCCCCACAAGTGGTCTCTTAATCCCAAAGTAGCTGCAGGAATTTTCAGCCGTTGGGGCCAGCCTTGATGCAACCTGTCTGCCTCTCCATCAAACAAATACAGCAGCTATTTTGCCCCCCCCCCCAAAGGTAGAGTCCCCGAGGGACACTCTGGTTCAAAATTGGCCCACGGGACTACTTTATGCCTATCCCTCATTCCTCAGATTCCACAATTCATAAAGAAAGCTATCCGGTTGAAATGCAAAGTGATCCTGATGGCCCCTTTTAGCCTCAAGCTTTGGTTCACCTTCCTTCGGCCTCATCTGTTATATCCACCCTGGATTCTGGCTCCTTTTCCAGGCCTGATTTCTCACCCCCATGTGTTGTCACCCAAATCTGTCCAGTCTCAAGCGGACATCTTGGTTTCTCTATTTCAGTTACTTGCCAGGCAGAATGATCTCACCTCACTTGTTCATGACGTTCTGGCCTCTCCTAAACCATCCACCAGAAGAATGTATCGGGAGAAATGGAAAAGGTTCTCTCTGGTCAAAGGAAAAGATGCTAGATCTGTTTTTGGGCTCCAGTCACAGCAGTTGTACGATGTCTTAAGTTTTTCGGAGATGAGCCGCAACTTCTAACATGAGTACATCTGGCGCAATTTCAAATTATCATAATGGGGTGTATGGTATTCATCTCGTATCCCTGCATTTATGTAAAACTTTTTTCTCCTAGAGTTTCGCACATTAGACCCCCAATCAGCCTATAGAGCCATGGAACCTCATGCTAGTTCTACAGTCTTAGACTCAAACCCACAGTGAAATATATGACCTTAAATTCTTGGAAATCTCTCTTCTTGGTAGCCATCACGTCAGCTAGATGAATTTCAAAGCTTCAGGTATTGTGCACCAAAAGATCCTATGTAATCTTCCACAAGGACAGTGTGTCACTCTGGAAAAACCCATCCTTTCTCGCTGAAGTTGTTTCTGACTTTGACCTTGCCAGTATTTTTCCCAAACTTTCCTAATGGAGAATACTGCCTGCATTCCTTGGATGTACACTGGCAATTGAGAGTTTATTTATACAGGACCAAAACCATATGAAAGAGTGACAAACTTTTTTTTATTTTTATTTTCTGGGCCTGAAATGGAAAAATTTCTGTCTCAAAGGTCACTTCTGCAAATGAATAAGTGAAACGTTTGCTGTCTTAACCATTTTGATAAAGAACCTATGCCACAGAATATAAGCCCATTCCATTAGATCTATGGTATATCTGTAGCCTTCCATTCCGGGGCTTCTATGGATGATATTTATTTGCGCAGCAGCCACTTGGGCTAAACCCCCACACTTTTATCAGTCATTACAAATTTGGATCTGGTCTCCAGAAGGAGAGCTGGCCTCTGCTCATTGGTACTCTTGGATTGTTGTTCCAGAAGGGCCGCCCAAGGACATCAAGGCAGCTGGGGAATCTGTACCATCAGTCATCATCTTTCAGCTTTTCCCATTCGGGGTCACCACAGTGGATCATCTCTTTCCATTTCTTCCTATCCTCTGCATCTTGCTCTGTCACACCAACTGCCTGCATGTCCTCTCACCACGTCCATAAACCTTATCTTAGGCCTTCCTCTTACCTGGCAGCTCCATCCTTAGCATCTTTTTCCCAATATACCCATCATCCCTCCTCAGCACATGTCCAAACCAATGCAATCTCGTCTCTCTTGCTTTGTCTCCAAACTGTCCAACATGAGCTGACCCTCTAATATACCGATTCCTAATCCTATCCATCCTAGTCGCACCGAGTGCAAATCTTAACCTCTTTAACTCTGCCACAGCCAGCTCTGACTCCTGCCTTTTTGTCAATGCCACTGTCTCCAATCCATATAACATAGCTGGTCTCTACCCTCTTGTAGACCTTCCTTTTCACTCTTACTGGTACCAGTCTGTCACAAATCACTCCTGACACACACTTCTCCACCCTGCCTATACACTCTCCTTCACCTCTCTTCCACATTCACCATTACTCTGAACTGTTGATCCCAAGTACTTAAACTTATCCACTTTTACCAACTCTACTCTCTGCATCCTCCCAATTACTCTACCCTCCCTCTCATTTACACACATATATTCTGCCTTAGCCCTGCTGACTTTCATTCCTCTGCTCTCTAGAGCATATCTCCACCTCTCCAGAGTCTCCTCAACCTGATTCCTACTCTCACTACAGATCAGTGTCATCTGCAAACATCATAGTCCACGGGGCCTCCTGTCTGATCTCATCTGTCAACCTGTCCATCACCACTGCAAATAAGAAAAGACTCTGAGCTGATCCTTGATGTAGTCCCACCTCCACCTTAAACGGATCCGTCTCTCCCACTGCAGTCCTCACCACTGACGCACTACCCTCGTACATATCATGTATCACTCTTGCGTACTTCTCTGCCACTGCTGACTTCCTCATACAATACCGCAACTCTTCTGTAGGCACCCTGTCATGTGCTTTCTCCAAGTCTACGAAGACACAAGTCAACTCCTTCTGACCTTCTCTGTATTTCTCCAATAACACTCAGAGCAAACCTTGCATCTGTAGTGCTCTTTCCTGGCATGAAACCATACTGCTGATCACTTCCCTTCTTAACCTAGCTTCCACTATTCTTTCCCATAACTTCAAGCTGTGACTGATAAATTTTATCCCTCTGTAGTTACTGCAGCTCTGCACATCACCCTTATTCTTAAAGATGGGTACTAAAACACTTTTTCTCCACTCCTCGGGCATCCTCTGACTTTCCAAAATTTCATTAAACAATCTAGTTAAAAATTCCACTGCCATTTCTCCTAAGCACTTCCATTGGTATGTCATCTGGGCCAACAGCCTTTCCATTCTTCATCCTCTTCATAGCTGTCCTTACTTCTCCTTACTTATCTGTTTCACTTCCTGATTCACTATCCCCACATCAACTCACTCTCACTCTCCTTGCTGCACATCTTTCCCAGCTCTGTCTAGCCAAATCGGTACAGTTCCTTTTCTCCCTCTTTAATGTCCAATCTCATGCAACTCTCCATACGCCTTATCCTTAGCTTTCGCCACCTCTCTCTTTGCCATGTGCTTCATCTCCTTATACTCATGTCTACTTTCTTCATCTCTTTGACAATGCCACTTTTTCGCCAGCCTCTTCCTCTATGCTCTCCTGTACTTCCTCATTCCACCACTAGGTTTCCTTGTCCTCCTTCCTCTGTCCAGATGTCACACCAAGCACCTTTCTAGCAGTCTCCCTTACTAGTTCTGCTGTAGTTACCCAGCTGTTCGGTAACTCTCCACTGCCTCCCAGTGCCTGTCTTAACTCTTCCCTAAACTCCACAATCACCCTTTTTTTAACTTCCAACATTTAATCCTTGGCACTGCTTTCACACTCCTCCTCCTCTTGATCACCAACGTCATCCTACAGACCACCATTCTATGCTGTTTAACTACACTTTCCCCTGCCACCACTTTAGTCTCCTTCAGACTGGCCCTCTTACATAGGATATAATCCACCTGTGTGCATCTTTTTCCACTCTTGTACGTCACCCTATGCTCCTCCCTCTTCTTAAAATACATATTCACCACAGCCATGTCCATCCTTTTCGCAAAATCCACAATCATCTGACCTTCTGCATTCCTCTCCTTAACACCATATCTACCCATCACTTCCTCATCCCTTCTGTTCACTTCACCAACATGCCCATTTAAAGTCCTCCAATCACTAGTCTCTCACCCTTGGGTACACTCACCACAACTTCATCTAACTCCACTCTAAAATTTCTCTCATCCATCGCACACCCAACTTGTGAAGCATATGCACTAACATTCATCATTACGCCATCAATTTCGAGCTTCATAAACATCACTCTGTCAGACGCTCTCCACATATAAAACACTCTTGGCATATTGTTGTTTAGTATAACCCATACCCCATTTCTTCTGCCATCCACACCATGATGGAACAATTTGAACCAGTTTCCTAAACACCTGGCCTTCCCTTCCATCTGGTCTCTTGCACGCACAATATATCAACCTTCCTTCTCTCCATCATATCAGCTAGCTCTCTCTTCCTATACCAGTCATACTGCCAACATTCAAAGTTCCTACCCTCACTGCTACACTCCTAACCTTCCTCCCCTCTGCCTGTCTTCGGGCATGCCTTCGCCTTCCTTTTCAGCCAACAGTAGCCGAATTTCCGCCAGCACCCTGTTGGCTAACAGTACTGGTGGCGGTCATTGTTAACCCGGGCCTCGACCGATCCGCTATGTAATTATGAAAAGTTCTCCTCAGTAATTTTTGGCAGAGGTTTTACGCCGGATGCCCTTCCTGACGCAACCCTCCCCATTTATCCGGGCTTGGGACTGGCACAAAGAAATGCACTGACTTGAGCATCCCCAGTGGCAGGGAGTTAGTACCATCAGTGATGAATGAAAAAGCTTAACATCAGATAAGTTGTCTTGCCAATAACATTCCATCTGTTCTTTCATTTAATCACATCCCATCCTCCTTCCCCACCAAAGGGTTCTGGGGGTCCAAGTAGTGTTTTGGGGCTTTTACATAGAAATGGCCTCTGCTTTACTTGCATAACATGGGCAAACTCTGCAGTAATGGGGAGAAGGACATTGTTGGTAGCTTAGCTCACTTTTTGCTGGGGTGAGCTTTGTATTGGGCAGACAGTGTTCTGAGGGCTCGGAACTGAACCCATCTATGATGAACGAAAGATGAAACACTGATGGAATGTTAGGGTAAGACCTTTTTTTTTTCTTTCTTTTTTTTTTTTTTTTTTACCACATTTCTTGCCTTCTCATCTAATCCTTTAACTTTTTATCTTTTGTTTTTTGGTGCATTCAGGTTCTGCTTAATTTTCGTCTACTTCTGGTTTGATTTCCATTCCCGTTTGATGCAGATTTATATGCTTCTGCTAGACTAAGCAGACAAGTTGTCTTAGATTTATTCTCCGGTTTCAAACTTTCACTGAGTTTAGGTCTTCAGGTCCGCAGATGTGTACAGTCCCACAATTGCAGATCAGTACATGAAATGAGTTTCAAGGAGGCCCATCCCTACTTCAGAAAGGAGGATATATAATCTTGGTATGCACTGATTTTTATTTAAAATCATTTGAGCATGAAGCATCCTTATTTCCTGTCTAATCTATCCAAAATGTTTTGGTGCCAGTTAATCCTAACTAGTTAGAACAGGAAGAGCATATTTATTTATTTTAATCTTATTTGCAGTTTAAGTGAGTTTATTGAGCCAAAAATGAGCCTATTTTCAGTGGGGGTCCAGGGAGAAAAGCTCCATATACAACTACTATAAAGCTAATATAAACTTAAGTACAGTACAATTTTCAAAAACTACTAAAACACTAACATATAAAACAGAATAATATTTTGATCAAGGTGTAAGAAAGCACTGGATGAAATTAAAACTAGTGTTTTGAAGTACATAAGTGTATAATTTGGAGTGCAAGCATGTATGCACTCAGTTTCATGAGGAGAGTAGAACTGTGAGGTGAATAGGTGGAGTTGTGAGAAAGGGGGATAAAGGGGAGGGGAGTGGAAATGAAGGGAAGTCAGGTGGGGTGAGTATGAGCAGTCCAGTGAGGAGAGACACTGAATGGATCATGGACTTAAAGGCAAACTGCTTTTGCGTGATTCAAATGGGGGGGGGGGTTAATTTCATAGACAAGGAAGGGAGAAAGACCAGAGAAATTTCTCTGGTGCACGCAAGGGTTTGTACACTCTTAAGGAGGTTCTGGTTAGTGGATTTTAGTAATTTGTCTGGATGATGCAAGGCAAGTATGGAGGACAGGGAAGGGAATTTGATAAAATTGGTTTATAGCTTGAATTTTGTTCCTAGATATCAATACTGTTTTCATAATTGGTCTTCTAAAAAGTGGTCTTTAGTTTAATTTGCATTTGTTCATGTCTTTTTGTTCATCCGTTACCAAATATTTGTATACTTCCTCTTGCTAAAGTTTTTATATCTCATTCTTGTCCCAAATTGTTTTGTTGGTGCTGCAGTTTTCCTGCTTTTATAGGTTGCTTTTGAACACCTATCAAGACCAGATGGCATTCTTGTCTGAATGTTTTGACAACTTGCAGTTGTGCTTTCAGTTCCTCATCTGAGCTATATCGACGAAGAGCAAGTCTGGTGCACTTTTCTAGGACCCAAATAATACTCGTGGCCTAAGCTATTAGTTTAATGGGTTAAGGCAAGGCAGAATAGCAGCGGTGACAGGTACTGTGAAATATCCCCCTGGAATAATTTGTCCATCATGGCTTGATTGACAAGTAGTCTGCCATTGTTTTATGGTCACTGTAATAGTCTCAGTGTAGGGTGTAATCTTGTACATTTTTAAGCACTCATTTTATCCTTGAATGTGGGGTACTATCAAGTGCTTTTTTGTAGTCTAACCATGCCGTACTTTATTTCTTCCCCGTTTTTACAGTTCTCCACTATGACTTAAACAACAACATAAGCCTTTGTTCCATATGACTTTATTAACCCTTCTGTGTGTGTGTAGATTCTCTTATTTTCTAGTATGCATCATTCTTTGCCTCCTTTAGCAAATTCTCTTCGGACTTCTAATTTTCTATATTGAACACCTAGTTTGCATCTGGCAGGTTGAGTGGAGGAAATTGCCAATGTAGGAGGGCAAAACCCAAATGTTTTGGGCTCTTGCAGAAGTGATCAATTAGCAAATTTTTACTGTTGGTCTAAGTTTATTGAACTGTACTTTCTAGAATATGAATGTAGTAGCTTATTGGATCTTTAAGATGAACACTTCACATGGGGGTTCCTGAGCTTCACCTCCAGTGAAGTTTGATTTTAAATTGTACATGGTTGAGTACACACTCAATAGCTGAAAAAAATTAGCAATGGAAAAAATATTTATAATTAATCATTGTTGCAGTATCCTTGGCAGGCTACAAAATTTGTAATAGCCGGTCAGCTTTCAAAACTTCAGCACACCTCCCATGTGCTCAAGCTGAGATGACTAAGACAAGTTTGGGTGCAAAGTGCTTCAGAGGTTTACCACTATCTAAAAGTATGCTTCCGTTTGGTATTGATGATTGGCTTGTTTGCACTGCTAAGCAGGTAAGTTTTTTTTATTTTGGGTGGGGTGCAGACTTCCTTGTTTTTATTAAAGAATTTTATCGTAAAGCTTGGAGTGTTTAATGGACTGTCTCGACTGTAATGTACTGAGCACTTGTGTTTTGTCAGTTTCAAAGTAATGTTAACTATGAACTTGCTTTCTGTGGAGAGTGTTTGAAAATGCTTTTTTAGTGTGCTTTCAAAAAAGTTAAGTGGTAGTTGTACCAGCATTTGCCAGTAGTCTTCCCTGAAAGCAGTGCCATTTTCTGCTTGAGCATGGCACAGACTACTGGTCCTACAGGCAGTCAGTCCTTCAGCCACAAAAAGTTGAAGCAAACTACCTTTTCCTTGTAAGCTGCAGGTGGGTGACTCTATATATTGTGGCCATTTATTGTACTTCAGATCCCTCTGATGTAGTACCCATAGCCACTGTGGACCTGGGGCTTGGTATGTTCTCTGCTGCTGTTGGCTTCCCTTTAGTGGACAAGGGGAAGGGGGGACCCCTGTTTGTACTTGCTTGCCTGTTGTGCCATAATCCTGTGGCCATCCCTGTGGAAGCACCTGTTGCTATTAGCAGCATGTTTACCATACTTTTTCCTGTCAAGAAGAATCTAAACCAAGCATGTATAAACTTAAGATTTCCTTTAGAAAGGATTATTTTATTGAATCTGGTTAAGTGTTTTAATTTGTAATACTGACCCTTATTGTAAAGTGTTTGATTCCACTGTTAGAAGAAAACTTTCATGTCCTGAACAGGAAGATGCAGGGACTGCTTCAGGGTTTTTCCCTCTGATATCCCATTCAGACTTTGGGCTTAGTTTCTTTTGCACATTCTAGTAGAGGTCTCTGCCCACAGGGAGCAAGTGTTTAGTGGGAGAACGCTAAGGTTTCTCATTCGGTCAGAAAATACTGATTTGTTGGAGTTTCCAGAACTATACCCATTCTTCCTGATGTTCTTCGTTTCACTGTTGCAGTCATTGCATTTGGTTAATCTGCTGGCAGGTTGCCCTCAGTCGGATTGATTAACAAAGTCTTGGGTCCTGCATCAGTTGCTGTCCCTTCTTCTATGACATCAGGTCATCAGGGATATAAAACATGCAGCAGATGCCATTACATCAGTCTTTCTTGCCGTGCCGGTCGGCCGACTCCTGAAATTTTCGTTTTCGAGTTTCAGAACCGAAGTTTTCAACTTAAAAGCTAAGTACCCCTTTGGGGTAACTTTTTTTCTTGCTCCTTATCGATGTCATTAAAAGTTAATAATTGCATTACTTGTGGGGAAGCAAATGCCTCCATAAAGATGTTTTGTACTGTATTCCTTGCCTAGGCCCTGATCACTATGTACCTTGCTGTCAGTTTTGTGTTTTATTTAATCAACGCACTATCTGTCGTGGGTACATTTTTGCCTCTAAATATTTCGGTTCTTGGTTTGATTATCCAGAAATGACGTCCGTTAGCCATCAAACTACCGGAGTTCTGAAAAAATGCAAAGAAAGGCCGTTGAGGTCCAAAACTGCAGACAACGCTTCTCTTAAGCCAGTCGCCAGTTCGCTGGTATTCAGCGAGGCACTTTCGCAGCCCTTGATATGTGCTACTTCTGACTCGCAGGCCTCTACTGAGACCCATTCGTAGTCCAGTATGGCGTGAGATGCTTCACCTATGGAAATTGTGAATGTCTCTACCTTGGATGGGTCTGGAGCCGCTGTGCAGGTACCAGCTTCAGGTTGTTTTCAGGCCTACAGACATGCATATTAAACAGACTCCACCTTGTATTCTAAGGCCTAAATCTCGATCTATGTCTAAAAAACAGTCGCCCAGACCACATGTTCAGGCCCCTATTCCTAAAATAGAAATTATCAAAATGGCTGAAGATCTTATTACTCTAATCAGGGGTAGTCAACCCCCCCCTCCCCTTTAAGAGGCCTAGGACTGACCTTGACTATGAATCTTCAGATCAGGACTCTTTCTCCTAATTCTTCCTATGACCTGGATTTGTGTATGCCTACTCATGAGGATTCTGATGCAGACTATTCCATTCCCTCTGCTTCCCCCCTGAAGATTTTTCTTTTTGGGAAACTTGCATACCTTAAGGGAACATTTCCACTGGGAAAGTCAGGAATTTTCTGAATCTAAAAAGAGGCTTGAGGATTTCCTCCTACCTCCGCATAGGCCTTTGGCTAATACCCCCTGTACTAGATCTTGTTTGTGTGTTCAGAATGTAGTATGGCTCCTGATTCCCTGACTCTGTCTCCTAGTAATCGTGAGAGACACTGCAGGGTTCCTGAGTCCCACAAGTTCCTTTTCAAAAATCCTGTTGCGGATCCAGAAACCATTTCTCAGGGGCCCAAGGGCATTAAGGCTTCTACTGCTAAAATGTCCTACCCCTTCTGATAGAGACTCCAGGGCGCTGGATAGATGGGGTAAAAAGGTTTATACTTCTGCAACCTTGGCAATCGGGGCTTTAAACTGCCAATTTCATATGGTAAAATATCAGCATATTATGGGACTTCTTAAACAAAATGATGTTTATTTCTGACTGGAAAAATAGATTTACAGGATTTATTGCATTCTGCAGAACAAGTTGGAAAACATACTTTGCAATGTGGTTTTGATTCTTTGAGGCCTCTTGCAGGGCTGCGGTTACTGGGTCTGTACCTGGAAGGCATGCTTTGCTTAAGGAGCAATCTCTGCCTGATCATGTTAAAGCAAAATTGTTTGCTCCTTTTAAATCAGGACTGCCTGTTTGGTAATAAGGCTGAAGAAGCTCTAAAAAAGATGGAAGATGAAGCTAAATCTATGCAAACTGTCAAAGATTTTTTACAAGTGCAACCTCCAAGATTTAATGGGCAATGGCCTAAGAATTGGTCCATTGGTCCTTTGCAGCTCCTTTCAGATCCACTCAAACCAAGCCCAGAGACACCAAAAGCACCAGGTTTCAGTCTCAAGGGACTCTAAAAACTAAACAATGGTGGGCATCCACTTCCAAATCTGGAAATAACAAGACACCCCCGTATGGTAAAAAGTCTCCATGACTTTCCTTTAAAATTGCCAAGCACTTGCCTTGCAGTCGCCCCTTTGGGGGGAAAGATAGCTCTCCATGCAAAAAAAAAAATCATAACCCAGGACAATTGGGTTTTAAATAGTGTCCCAGGGATACAGATTTCATTTCCACACATTGCCAACACCAAACGGGTGGCCAGACCTTCCCCCAAATCAGTGGGCAGAGGCTCAGAAACCAGTACTTTCCCTCTTAACCATGAGGGCTATTCAACCAGTACCAGAAGAGTAAAAGGGACCAGGTTTCTGTTCCAGGCTTTTCCTGGTTCCCAGAAAAGGCAAATCTTGGCGTCCAGTTCTGGACCTGTCTATTCTAAATACCTTTCTAGATATTCCAAAATTCAAGATGCTAACTTCACAGTTACTTCCTATGCTAGCAAAGATGCCTGGTTGGCAACTCTAGATTTAAAAGAATCTTTCCTGCATATCCCAATCAGGGAATCTTGCAAAAGATACCTACGCTTCAAAGCAGGCTATTTGCATGATCAGTTCTCTGTGCTGCCCTTTGGCTTGTCTACTGCTCCCAGGGTATTTACAAAGTGCCTGGCTCCAGTAATTGCTTTTTGCAGACAAAGAAATATTCAAATATCCATACCTGGGAAATTCTCTAATTCAGGCAGAAAACTGGGCCATACTTGTAAATCATCTGGCGTTTATAAAAATGGATGTTCTTTGTGTTTCACTGTTGCAGTCATAACTGTAGGGTGCTCCTGCCGGCAGGCAGCCCGAGGTCGGCCAGAATCCCAAAGTCTGGGTCCGGCGTCGGCTGCTCCAGCAAGCACCCTGACGTCAGAACGCAGGGGTATAAAGCTGACAGCCGACGCCATCTTCAGTCTTTCTTGCCGTGTGGTGGAAAGCAGCTCGCAAGTCCGTTGGTTGGCGTTTTTCAGACAACGTGCTTTGATTGTAGTCTGTCCAAAGTTTTCTACTTCTCTTCCCAAGCTAAGTACCCCGTTGGGGAAACTTTTTTTTCTTGCTCCTCCGATGTCAGAAAAAGTTAATAATTGTATATCGTGTGGGGAAACAAATACCTCATAAAGATTTCCACTCTTACTGTCTACCTTGCTTAGGCCCTGACCACGACGTTTCTTGCTGTCTGTTCTGTGCCAGGTTTAATTCTCGCACTATCAAGCGTAGGTATGATTGGGCCTTGAATTATTTCGGTAGACTATTTAATTATAGGATGTCATCGGATACTTTACCGACAACCGGAATTCAGAAAAAACGCAAGGACAAGGATAGGTCTCAGAGGTCCAAACATGATATTTTGCAGCCGGAGCCAGCTTCAGGTTCGGCGGTAGTCAGTGAGGCGCTTTTGCAGCCCCTGTCGTCCGTCACTTCAGAACCGATGGCAGACACGACTCCCATGGGGAGCCTTCTAGGCCCAGTATTTTATCTGCTGCAGGACCTTCGGACGTCGCTCCTTCAGATGGGTCCGGAACCGCTGTGCAGGTACCGGCTTCTGAGGGGGTTTTTGGGCCTTCTAATATTACTATTTCGACAAAGTCAAAGACTCCTGTTAAACCAAGGGTTTCTTCACAAGCTGCCTCGGATACAGCTCCCAAGTCCCAGAAGCAATTACTTCGGATGGCTGAAGATTTATTTACAATGATTAGGGGTTCTCACCCCCCTCCTGAAAAAAGGCCTAGACAGGATATTCCTTATTTTTCTGATCAGGCTTCTGTGTCTTCTGTCTCTTCCTCTGACCAGGATTATTCTTTTCCTCCTTTTTGAGGATTCTGATGCAGAGGACTCTATTCCCTCTGCTTCCCCCCTGAAGATTTCTCTTTTGGGGAAACTTTACATGAGATGAGGGAGCATTTTCATTGGGAAGGTCAGGATTATTCTGCTTCCAAGAAGAGACTTGGGGAATTTCTCCTTCTCCCTCAGCACAGACCTCTGGCTATTCCTCCTGTACTTGATAGTGGATGATGCCTTTTCTGAGGCTAACCTTAATCCTGATTCTTTGCCGCCTGCCCCTTCTAAGCCTGATAGATTTTACAGAGTCCCTGACTCCCATCAGTTCTTATTTAAGAATCCTTCAGCTGATCCTGAAACCATTTCTCAGGGTTCTAGGGCTGCAAAGGCCGCTTCATCTAAAAATCCTATTCCCTCTGAAAAGGATTCCCGTGCCTTGGACAGGTGGGGCAAAAAGGTTTACACTTCTGCTACCCTTTCTATTAGAGCTTTAAAATTGCCAGTTTCATATGTTCAAGTATCAGCAATTTCTTTTGTCTGTTCTAAAGCAAAGGCTCTCTACCTTTCCTGCTTGTGCAGAGGACAAAGAATTACAGGATGTATTGCATGCAACTGAACAAGTTAGCAAACATAGCTTACATTGTGGTTTTGATGCTTTGGAAGCTTCTTGCAGCCTCTGGTACTGTTATCAGGAGACATGCTTGGCTTCATGAGCAGAATTTACCTGAACAGGTTAAGGCAACTGTTGGATGCTCCTGTTCAGCATGATGTTTTATTTGGGTCCAAGGCTGAGGAGGTTATTAAAAAGATGGAAGAGAAAGCAAAGTCTATACAGACTGTTAAGGATTTTTTGCAAGTTCAGCCTCCTAGATTTTCTAGAAATTGGCCCTCCAAAAATTGGTCCTTTCCCATGTCTGACAGGCCTCAGAGGGGAAGATATAGACGCTCCAGAGGCCGAGGACAGGCTCAGGCCTCTTACAGGTCCAGACAATGGGCAGCTTCTTCACCTAGAAGGGGAGAAGACAGATCTCAATATCAAAAGAAGCATCAAAAGAAGCAGACTCAATGACTCTCTCAGTTGGGCTACAGGTCCTCCTTACCTGGAAGCCCCTCTCGGAGGAAAACTTTCTCTTTTCTACCAAAATTGGACTCGTATTACCCAGGACAAATGGGTTTTAGACGTGATTTTAAGAGGCTACAAATTCCACTTTCTTACTCTGCCAAGGTCTTCGGGTTGGCCGGATCTGCCAAAACATCAATGGTCAGAGGCCTTAAATCAAGTGGACGCCTTATTGGTCATGAAAGCCATCGAACCTGTGTCACTTCCAGAGATGGGAAAAGGTTTTTACTCCAGACTATTTCTGGTCCCCAGAAAACAAAACTCATGGAGACCTATTCTGGACCTCTGTGTTAAATATCTTCCTGGAGATTCCAAAATTCAAGATGCTTACTCTGCAACAACTTCTCCCCATGCTCTCCCAGGATGCTTGGATGGTGACATTGGACTTGAAGGAAGCCTATTTACACATTCCCATCAGACAGGAACGCAGAAAATACCTCAGATTCAAGGCAGGCTCGAGAGACTTTCAATTCTCTGTACTGCCCTTTGGGTTATGTACTGCGCCCAGAGTCTTTACCAAGTGCCTGGCTCCAGTAGTAGCTTATTGCAGACTCCAAGGAATTCAAATTTACCCCTACCTGGACGACTTCCTTATTCTGGCAGACAGCAAAGATCTTTTACTTCAGCATCTGCAGTTTGTTCAGCGTCTTCTCCTACTACTGGGATTTTCAGTGAACACAAGTCACATTTGATCCCCTCTCAACAAATGATCTTTTTGGGGGCTCTACTAAACACAAGCTTACAAAGGGCCTTCCTTACTCCAGAAAAACAAGTACAGCTGGCATCAATTTTCAAGACCTTGGCTATTTTATCTCTGCTCACTGCAAGTAAAGTCCTGTAGGCCTTGGGCTACATGACTTCTTGCATCCTGTTGATTCCAAATGCAAGGCTTCATATGAGAACTTCAATGGTACCTAAAGAGTGTCTGGTCTCAGCATTACCACAGCCTGGAAACAATGATACCTCTAATTCCCTGCCTCCAAAAAGAGTTCCTTTGGTGGTCCAGGGCTTGTGTTTTAAACTAAGGGAATCCCTTTAGTCTACCTCTTCCTGCTCAGATCATAACCCCAGACGCCTCGGATTATGCTTTGGGAGCTCATTACCTAAACAATTGCCAGCAGGGGTATTGGACAAAGAAGCATCTACCCTGGCACATCAACTTGAAGGAAATGTTGGCAGTCCAAAATGCTCTTCTAGCCTTCCAGAATCTTTTGCAACCAGGACATCATCTGATTCGCACAGACAATACCACAGTCATGTGGTACAAGCAGGGAGGTTCTCACTCATACCCCCTTTGCAGATTAGCCATGAGTTTATGGGACACAGCTCTAAATCTGAATCTGCATCTTCAAGCTCAGTTCATTCCAGGAAAACAGAATCTCTTGGCAGACAGCCTAAGCAGAAATCTTTTGGATCCTCACGAATGGATGCTAGACCCCAACTTATTCAGCAGGATTACGGCAGTTTGGGGTTGTCCTCAGATCTGTTTGCATCCCATCTCAGTCATCAGCTGCCTCTCTTGCACCAGGTCCTTCCACAAAACCACTTGGAAAGTGGATGCCCTGTCTTTCAGCTGGAGGAACCTTTCGGGATACGCCTTCCCCCCTCTTCCGCCTCGGGTACTACTGAAAATAAAACAGGACAAACCCAGGATTATCATTCTGATAGCTCCAAATTGGCCTCGACAGTTTTGGTGTCCAACTTTAAGACACCTGTTCTTGGAACCTCCATGGATTCTGCCTCGGTTTCCTTTTCTTCTGTCCCAACATCAGGGTCAGATGCTACACTCTCAAATCAAGACACTTTGCCTGGCAGCTTGGCTCTACAAGGCCCTTTGATTCCTTCTGCTTTACCCAAACAAGTTTTGGATGTTCTCTTAGAAGCTAGGCGCCCTAGCACTAGAATATCTTAGGCTTCTAAATGGAAAAGATTTTGTATTTGGATGCAGGATCTAGGTTCTGATCCTCTTCTTCCTGACATTTCTTCCATTTTACTTTACCTCTCTGACCTTTTGCTTAAAGGCCTCTCCTTTTCTTCCATTAAAATCCATGCTTCTGTTATCTCTGCTCATTACAACACTGATCCCCCCCCCCCCCATTTTTTCTCACCAGTTGGTAAGACTATTCTTGAGAGGGGCTAAGAATTTAAGACCTCCTAGTACTCCTCCTGTTCCTGCTTGGGATCTTAATTATGTGTTGGAAAAACTTTACCTCCTTTTGAGCCTGCTGCTGCTTCGGATATCAAGTTCTTATCCTGGAAGACCGCTATTTTATTAGCTTTGACTTCTGCCAGAAGGGTCTCAGAGTTGCAAGCTCTCATGGCTGTGGAACCGTACCTTATTTTCCACCAAGACAGAGTTGCCTTGAGGACCATTCCTACATTTATGCCTAAGGTGATTTCTAAAGTGGCTTTAAATCAGACTGTACACCTTCCTACTTTCTTTCTGAATCCTCAAAACAAAGGGGATAGGATTTTGCATTCATTGGACGTACACAGACAGCTACGATTCTCCCTGGACAGAACTAAAGATTTCAGAAAATCTGATCAGTTGCTTAATTTCCTATGCCTCCAGTTCTCTAGGCAAGCCCATCTCTAAACAAACTGTTTCCAAATGGATTGCCCATGGGATAAGGTTTTGTTACTCTCACTTTGGGAAGCAGATTCCTGGTACTGTTAGAAGTCATTCTACTAGAGCAGCTGCCACTTCAGCAGCTTTTCTCAGAGGAGTTCCTACCAAGGACATTTTGGAGGCTGCCACTTGGAGTTCAGTGCATACCTTTTCTAAGCACTATAATCTCCCTTTGTATTCTAAGTCTAGGGCAGGTTTTGCCTCTGCTGTTTTGCGGGGCCTTCTGGCTGCCCCCTCTTCTACTTAACCTCCTCCCTCTTCACAGCTTTGGGATTCCACCCTACAGTTATGACTGCAACAGTGAAACACTAAGAACGTAGTACAGTTGTGTACACCTACCATAAATGTAGATGTTAGTGTCTTCACTGTTGCAGTCGGTGTTTCCCTCCCACCTATCCCCTCTCATCTTCCTCTTCTTTTGTGGTGTATTTGTGTTTCCTTTTTGGACACCTTGTTTGGTTATTTTGGGGGAACTTCTGACATCTGGGGCAAGAAAGACTGGAGAAGATGGTGTCTGCTGTCAGCTTTATACTACTGCGTTCTGACGTCAGGGTGCTTGCTGGTGCAGCCGACGCCGGACCCAGACTTTGGGATTCTGGCCGACCTCGGGCTGCCTGCCGGCAGGAGCACCCTACAGTTATGACTGCAACAGTGAAGACACTCTAACATCTACATTTATGGTAGGTGTACACCACTGTACTTTCTAACTTGCCTAGGGTACACCATAAACTAAAAAATCACAACTGGTACCCTCGCAACAAATTACATTCCTGGGTGCAAGCTTGAGTACAGCTGCCCAGATTGCTTTCCTCACGCCAGAAAAGCAACATTATTTGGTAACTTCAAAACAAGTGGCCACAAAAACCCTGTTATTGGCAAGACAAATGCTGCAAGCCTTTGGGTTCGTGGTCTTCTGCATTCTTCTAATTCCATATGCAAGACTGCATATGAGGAAACTTCAGTGGTACTTAGTCTATGGAGTCAACATTGTCGCAGCCTGGAAACTATGATGCCTATCATACCTTGCCTATGCCTGGAGTTCCTATGGTGGTCAGAGGCCTGCCACCAAAACAAGGACTCTCATTCACACTACCCCCTGCCACCCAAACCTGAACTACAGTACACAAACTGGTATTCCAAGAGAACACGAATCCTTCCCACCGGATTGTCTGCCAACTGTACACCTAGATCAGACTATGCATGGTGGGCTCACCTGGCAGGGAAGTGCATTCAGGGCAAATGGAACCCAAATCAAATGCACCTACATATCGATCCAAAAAGAAATGTTAGCTGTACAGAATGCTCTGACTGCCTTCAAGGACTACATTCAGCCAGGACAACTAATGGTGAAGACTGACAGCACCACGGTGATGTGGTACATAAACAAGCAGGGGGGGTACTCATTCCTCTACCCCCTCTGCAGACTAGCTATGGCATTGTGGAACTCTGCCTTGAGCTACCAAGTGCAACTACATACAAGCTCGGTTCCTGCCAGGAAAACTGAATACACTGGCAGATAACTAAGCACAAATCTCATGGACCCACACAAGTGGAAACTAGAACCAAAGTTTTCAACATGTTAACAAGCAAATGGGAGGGGGTGGGCACATGCATCTGTTTGCTCCCCCCCCCCACAACTACCAGTTGGAAAATTTTGCCCAAGGACTCCTCATAAAGCCTGGAAAGTGGATGCTCTGTCATTCAGCTGGAAAAAAACTATCAGTTTATGCCTTGCCTCCTCCTCTGCTCTTAAGTTCTGCTAAAAGTCACAGGACAAACCAAGAATGATTTTGATTGCTCCAGACTGGCTAAGCCAACACTGGTACCCACATGTGCAGTGTGTCAGAAATTTCTCCATGGCACCTGCCTCTGACACCTTCCTTACTGTCTCAGCAAGAGAAGCAAATTCTGCACCCAACATTGAACCTTGCAGCCTGGCTAATTTAAATTCACCCTTGGCATCCCTCAACAAACCTGTGATGTCACCTTGGTAGGTGAAGACCTAGTACTAGAAAATCTTATGCTGACAAATGGAAAAGATTCTGATCTTATGCTGACAAATGGAAAAGATTCTGAGCTTGGAATCTATCTCCAGGAATGAGCACAGCTGCGCCCAATTTATCTCAGATTTTACAATACTTAACTGAGATGCTTCACCAGGGCCTGTCTTTTTCCTCCATTTAAAATCCATGCCTCAGCCATTTCAGCTCATTTATAACACAGAACCTCCCATCTTCTCTCATCCTCTGCTCAAGCAATACCTCAGAGGGGCCAAAGACATGAGACCACCCAGGAGAGCTCCAACCCCTGCCTGTGACCTTAACTTTGTATTTGAGAAACTCTCTCTACCTCCTTTCGAGTCAGCTGGTATTGCAGACCTAAAATTTGTTTCTTGGAAAACAGCTTTCCTTCCTTCTAGCACTGACTTCAGCTAGAAGGATATCGGAGTTACAGGCCCTTGTGGCAGTGGGGCCTTTAATCATCTTTCATGCGGACAGGGTGTCACTCGGGACCAATCCATCTTTTATGCCCAAGGTGGTATCCAGTGTGTCTCTTAATCGGTCCATTCCTTTCCCAATCCACAGAACAAAGGGGAATGGTTTCTGCATTCATTGGATGTGCACAGACAACTTAGATCCTACTTGGACAGGACTAAACCTAAAAGAAAATCTGAACTGCTGGTAGCATTTGCTGCAGGGGCAGAGGGAAAGGCTATTTCAAAACATCCAATTTCTAAATGGATAAGCCATTGCATTAATTTCTGCTAAGCCCCGTGGAAAACCTATCCCCCAGGGGATCAGATCTCATTCCACCAGGGCTGCATCTACTTCTGCAGCCTTTCTGAGGTGTTCCTACCAGGGATATTCTAGAAGCTGCTACCTGGAGTTCAGTTTATACTTTCACCAAGCATCATCCTTTACCAATTTTCTCTAAATCCAGAGCTGGCTTTGCCACTGCTGTCATGCAGGGCCTTATAGCTGGTCCTAATGCTGTATAAATCCTTCCTCCCAACCATAGTTTTGGGAATCCACCCAAATATGACTGCAACATTGAAACACGAAGAACATAGTGCAGTTGTGTACACTTGCACTCTAACATCTACATTTATGGTATTCACTGGTGCTGTTGTTACCCTCCCTCCAGCCCCCTGTTTTTCTCTTACTATACCTCTACTTTATTTTACTATGCTTGAAAGCCTTTTTGGTGTATTTGCTTTTGGTTGGAGGTATATTTTTGTTTTATTTTGCTCCCTATTAGGATGGCACCTGACATTTGGGGCAAGAAAAACTGATGTAATGGCATCTGCTGCATGTTTTATACCCCCTGGTGACCTGACATGGAAGAAGGGACAGCAACTGATGCAGGACCTAAGACTTTAATCAGGCCGACCTGAGGGCAACCTGCCAGCAGATTACCCAAATGTAATGACTGCAACAGTTATGGTAAGTGTACACAACTGTAATTTCTAGCTACATTAGCGGATGTGCTACTGCTTAGTTTCCCTGTTGGCTAAAAAGGCAAATGTGATGTATTAAGTTTCAGTGTCTAGTTTGTGCTAGCCCAAAACCTGACCCTGCTGCCATTGCTAAGCATGCACACTTTAATTCTAGTTTTGCTTTTTAGAGAATTATTGATGCTTATGGGGGGTAAATGTATACTTCTGCAGCTTTGGTTTACAAACCTTCAATTTATGAACCTGACTAGTCAAAATTCTGTTCTACAAACTGTGAAAGTATGGGGAATGGTATCTGTAGCTTTTTGGGAGGAGAATGTGCATGGATTTTCCCCTTGCACAGCTCATTACTCAATGTTGTCTGTGTTGTGACTGATGATACTACCAGGACTGTGTGCATTGTTGCCATTTTACGGCCTGCATTCTCACTCTTGGGTCTTATTAATCTTTATCTCCCTTGGATAGAGATTGTTTTTTCTGCTGCAGAGGTGATCAAAGTGTTGAGGCAAGCTGATCAAGGGAATGGGGGTGTGTGGGGTAGCTCTTTTTGTTCCCAAACTTTTCCAAGTGAAATTTTCTGTGGTGGTTTTGTGGAAAACAGTTTGGGTACACTGGCAAGGGAGTTGCAAGAGTTTATTTTTGCCCCTCAAAATCAAGGATTGTCCAGTATGTCTGTATTTGAGACCTTCTAACCCATTCCCACCTTGTCCCCCCCCCCCCCTTTTTTTTTTTTTTCAGAAAGTTGTAATCTCCACTTTTTTCCCTTTGGTAGCAGCTTCAGAAAAATGGGTTCTGAATTTCGTTCATCTGCTACAGATGGCAATGGGATGAAATTTCTCATTTCCAGAGAGGTCATTCTGTTTCTATCCTTGTGCTAAAGAGAAAATGCTTGGAGACCAGATGTTTATCATGTTTCACTGTTGCAGTCATTACACTTTGGGTTATCTGCCGGCAGGCTACCCGCAGTCGGCCCGAGTTCCAAAGTCTTGGTCCGGTGTCAGTTGCTGTCGCCTCTTCCCTGACGTCAGTGCTCCAGGGGTATAAAAGATGCAACCGATGCCATTTTCTTCAGTATTTCTTGCTGCGCAGTGCCCGAAGCAAAAGCAATTTGCAAGTGCCGGTCGGCAGACTCCGGAGATTAAACTTTTTCTTGCTCCACACCAATGTCAGTAAAAGTTAATTGTATTTCTTGTGGGAAGCAAATACCTCATAAGGACTTTAACTCTTACTGTATTCCTTGCCTAGGCCCTGACCACGACGTTACTAGTTGTCTGTTTTGTGCTAGATTCAACAAATGCAGTAAATGTCTGTTTGATTTTGCTTTACATTATTTTGGCCGAAGGTTTAATTACATAATGCCGTCGGAACAGACCAGAATTTATATATAAAAAAAAAAAAAACGCAAAGACAAAGGACAGGCATCCGAGGTCCGAAACAGACGACGAAGCCTCTTCTAGGCCAGTCACTGGTTCTTAGTGAGGCGCTTTCGCAACCCCTAACACCCGCTACCTCAGAGCCACAGGCCTTATCAGACAGCCATGTGGAGACACAGAGGCCTGTGGAAACTAGAGGTATTGGGCCTACGGAAACTATTTACTCAGATGGGTCTGGAGCCGCTGGGCAGGCATCTGCTTCTGAGGGTATTTTCAGACCTTCACAGCTTACAATTTAAGCCCACTACAGCAGCCAAGGTAAAGTTAAAAACACCATTAAAGACAAGGAAACGAGTACAGCATTCTATTGAACAGTCATTCATGCCAAAGAAACAGATGCTTAAAATGGCCGAAGACCTAATTACTTTTAATCAGGGGTTCCCATCCCCCTCCTGACAAAAGGCCTAGGCAAGACACTAACTATGACTCCTCTAACCAGGTTTCTGTTTCCTCTTCTGATCAGGGATACGCTCTCCCTCCTATGAGGACTCTGATGCAGAAGAGTCTATACCTTCAGCCTCTCCGCCTGAGGATTATTCTTTTGGGGAAACCCTGCACACCATGAGGGAGCATTTCCATTGGGAGAGCCAGGATTATTCAGAATCCAAGAAAAGGCTCAGACTTTCTTTTATTACCCCAGCACAGGCCCCTGGCTATTCCCCCTGTGCTTGATATTGTTGATTTAAGTCTTCTCTGAATCCAGTCCGACTCCTTATTCTTTACCCCTGCACTAGTCAAGCCAGACAGGTACTACAGGGTCCCTGACTCTCAATTTTTTTTTACAAAAACCCTGCTGCAGATCCAGAAACAATTTCTCAGGGTCCTAAAGGGATTAAGGCTTCCATTGCTAAAAATCCTGTCCCCTCGGATAGGGATTTCAGAGCTCTGGACAGATGAGGGGAAAAAGTTTACACTTCTGCTACTTTAGCTGTAAGGGTTTTTAAATTGCCAGTTTCACATGCTTAAGTATCAACAGTATCTCATGTCCTTGTTAAAGCAGAAAGTGTTCAATCTCAAAGTCCTGACAGTAAGGAAATGCAGGATTTATTGCATGCAGCTGAACAAGTGGGAAAGCATACTTTACAATGTGGTTTTGATTCATTAGAGTCTTCTTGTAGAGCTGCAGTTACAGGCTCTGTTGTTCGAAGGCATGCTTGGTTGAAAAAACAAAGTTTACCTGACCATGTTAAGCAAAATGATTGGATGATCCACTACAGCATGATACTTTGTTTGTTGTTAAGGCAGAAGAGGTGTTGAAGAAAATGGAGGATAAAGCAAAATCAATGCAGACAGCAAAGGATTCCGTACAGGTTCAGCCACCTAGGTTTAGCAGAAACTGGCCTTCAAAAAAATTGGTCCTTTCCAGTGTCTGGCCACAAAGAGGTAGATGCAGACGCCCAAGAGGCAGATCTCAGCCCCAAGGCTCCTACAGACCTAAACAATGGGGTGCTTCAGCCCCAATAGGAGGGGAAGACCAATCACAACCTTATAGGAAACAGTCCCAATGACTTCCCTCTACAGATGCCAAGCATTTGCCTTTTGACAGCACCCCTAGGGGGAAAGCTAGCACTTTTTTTTTTTTCTCAAAAAATTGGCACATAATCACCCAGGACAAATGGGTACTGAATATTGTTTCTCAGGGTTACAGGTTCCACTTTCACACGCTTCCAAAATCGAGAGGTATGCTGGACCTGCCACAAAACCAATGGGCAGAGGTGCAAAAACAAATTACTGCTCTCATGGACATGGGAGCTATAAAAGAGTACCACAGCAAGAACAGGGGCAAGGATTTTACTCTAGACTTTTCTTAGTACCCAGAAAGGACAAAGTCTGGAGACCAATACTGGACCTGTCAATCCTAAATACTTGCCTGGATATTCCAAAATTCAAAATGTTAACACTACAGCAGCTTCTACGCATGCTGGGCAAGAAGGCTTGGCTAGTTACTTTGGACCTCAAGGAGGCATACCTACATGTTCCAATCAGACAAACTTACAGAAGATACCTCAGATTCATAGCTGGTTCAATACACTACCAATTCTCTGTACTGCCCTATGGCTTATCTACTGCACCCAGGGTCTTCACAAAATGCTTGGCACCAGTAATTGCATTTTGCAGACAAAAAGAATTCAAATATATCCCTACTTGGACTGCCTTATTCAAGCAGAGAGCAAGGACATTCTACAGAAGCATCTGGTGTTTGTAAAAAGATTACTAATTTGCCTAGGGTACACAGTAAACAAAAAGCAATCAAAACTAGTGCCCTCTCAAGAGATATTCCTGGGTGCAAGCTTAAATAAAACTGCCCAGATGGCTTATCTCATGCCAGACAAAGGCAACTGAATCAATACTTTCAACTGATGGCAACCAAGACCCAGCTCCCTGCAAGAAAAATTCTGCAGGCCCTGGGCTTAATGGTGTCCTGCGTTCTACTAATTCCATATGAAAGTCTGCATATGAGGAAACTACAATGGTATCTAAAAGTGTTTGGACTCAACATTGTCACAGCCTGGAGACTATCATAACTTTAATTCCCTGCCTACAACAGGAGTTTCTGTGGTGGTCCCAGGCCTGTCACCACAACAAGGGACAGCCTTTCACCTTACCCACAGCCAGGCAGACTAACAACGGATGCATCGGATTATGCCTGGGGGGCACATATGGTGGGAAAATGTATTCAGGGCACGTGGCCCAAGGAACAAATGCATCTTCTCATCAATCAGAAAGATGCTAGTGGTACAGAATGCCCTAACAGCTTTCAAGACCTACTCCATCCAGGACAACTACTAATAAAGACCGACAATACCACAGTTACGTGGTACATTAAACAAGCTAGGGGGCACACATTCCTACCACTTATGCAGGCAAGCCATGACCTTGTGGAACACGGCACTAACCTATCGGGTACATCTGCAGGCACAATTCCTGCCAGGAACAAAATACACTGGCAGCCAAACTAAGCCGAAATCTCATGGACCCTCATGAATGGAAACTAAATGCACAGGTGTTCAGCATGATAAGGAAATGGGAATGCCCAGACATGGATCTTTTTGCCTCCCCTCACAATTGCCAACTAAAGAAATTCTGCACAAGAACTTATCACTCCAGCATGGAAAGTGGATGCTCTATCATTCAGCTGGAAAGCTCTGACGGTCTATGCCTTCCCTCCAATGCCTCTTCTTACCAAGGTGCTCCTAAAAGTCGGACAAGAAAGACCAAAAATGATCCTGATTGCCCCAGACTGGCCACCCCAGCACTGGTTCCCAATCCTAAAGAGCTTGTCTCAAGGCCCAGCTTGGCCTTTACCTCAAATTCCTCATCTACTGACTCAACAAAACAATCAGATTTTGCACAGTCAACCCAGAACCTTAAATCTGGCAGCGTGGCAGATAATGTAGCCACTCAGACTGCACCTCTCTCTAAAGCGGTTATGGATGTCATTTTAGAAGTCAGGAGGCCCAGCACTAGGAAATCTTATGCAGAAAAATGGAAGAGATTCTGTCCTTGGAACCAGGCACAAGGGCTCGACCCACTTGTTCCAAATATACCTCAGATTTTATAATGCCTCACTGAGATGCTGGACAAAGGCCTATCTTTCTCCTCTATTAAAAATCCATGCCTCTGCCATTTCAGCTCATTACAATACAGAACCTCCTATTTTTTCACATCCTCTACTAAGACCGTACCTCAGAAGGGCTAAAAACATAAGACCCCCAAGGAGAGCACCAGTACCAACTTCATCTCAAATTTTGTTTTAGAAAAGCTCACACCATCTCCTTTTGAACCAGCCAGCACAGCTGATATAAAATTCTTTATCATGGAAAACTACTCTGCTCCTAGCAATAACTTCAGCAAGAAGAGCATCAGAGTTACAGGCATTAATGGCTGTGGAACCTTTCATAATTTTTCACCAGGACAGGGTTTCTCCCAGGACAAACCCAACATTCATGCCAAAAGTAGTTTCCAATGTGGCCCTGAACCAAACCATTCATTTACCAACTTTCTACCCAAATCCCCAGAATTAAGGGGGGAGACTTCTGCACGCTTTGGATATACACAGCTATGATTCTACTTGGACAAAACAAAGGCTTTCAGAAAAACTGAACTGTTTGTAGGCTATGCTGCAGGATCACAAGGAAAACCCATCACAAAGCATCCAATTTCAAAATGGATAGGACACTGCATCTGCTTCTGTTATGCACAACATGGCAAATCAGTGCCTAAGGTCATTAAGCCACATTCTACAAGAGCAGCAGCCATTTCAGCAGCCTTTCTCAGAGGAGTACCAACCAAAGACATTTTAGAAGCTGCAACCTGGAGCTCAGTGCACACTTTCACCAAGCATTACCACTTGCCTCTCTATTCTAAATCCAGAGCAGGCTTTGCCACTGCAGTCCTGCAGGGCCTGGTAGCCTCTCCAAATCCAATCTAGACCCAGCCACCCAACCTCACCTTTTGGGATTCAACCTAAGTGTAATGACTGCAACAGTGAAACACTATATATGAACATAGTACAGTTGTGTACCTACCATAAATGTAGATGTTGGAGTGTATTCACTATTGCAGTCCAGGTTACCCACCCACCTTCCCCCTTTTCATTGCTGGGACTTCTTTGTACTTCTCAACTCTATACTACCTATGTGGTGTATTTGCTTGTAGATGAAGGAAGTGTTTATATTAGTACATGCATGCTTTTTGGCATAATTTTATTTTTCCAGCCTTCCTATCAGGGGGGCACCTGACATCTGGGGCAAGAAAAACCTGAAGAAAATGGCGTCTGTTGCATCTTTCATATACCCATGGCGCACTGATGTCTGGGAAGAGGCGACAGCAACCGATGCCGGACCAAGACTTTGGGACTCAGGCCGACTGCAGGTAGCCTGCCGGCAGATAACCCAACTGTAATGACTGCAACAGTGAATACACTCTAACATCTACATTTATGGTAGGTACACAACTGTACTTTCTGCATCTTTGGTAAACCGGTCTATGCTGGTGACCTAATTCAAAATTGTCATTTCAAAACTGGTTTCTATTTCTCTCTAAAGTTTCCTGGTAACATTAGACTTTGAAAGATGGTTATTGGATCCCTACTCAGACTTGAGACATTTTTAAGGTTTTTTATGTTACAATTGCATTACTTGTCTAACTTTTTATAGTTTGGATACTCTAGTTGTAGCTCATTGCAGGCTACAGGGTATCTACACTTTTCCATACTTTTACAGTCTGTTTTCAAAAGGTCAGGAATCTTTTGGATGAGAGATGTTACACAAACTGGTATTCCAAGAGAACATGAATCCTTCCCACCGGATTGTCTGCCAATTGTACACCTAGATACAAAGACTTTCTTCTACAGGGGGAAAAAAATAGTACCTTTTTTTACATCTGTTTCTAAGTTGTTGTGTTTTTTTTTTTTTCAGTCTGACTTTAGTTAACGAGAGGGTAATACCTCAAGATTTTGCATCTCAAGGTATCTGGTTCTCATGATACTTTTGACAAGACTCTTCATGAAAGATGCAGTGGTGTCTTGACTGTTCTGGCGAACACCTGCAGTGGGCTTTGAGAAGATAAAGGATGTTTATGCCAAGACCAAAGAAGTCTTTTGCTGGACACAACAGATTTATTTAAATCCTGGTCTCATTTTTCCCTTCCTATTCCAAAGCAGTGTTGTCTACAATTGCCTTGGACTTTGCTTGTGGAGCAGTTTCAGATGTGTAGGAGTTTGCCCTGATTGAGGCACTCTATCTTTGGTTGCCATGACCTCTTCAAAGTGGTTTCAGACAGTACCACAGTAATGTGGTACATAAATAATCAAAGGGGATCCAGGTTGTACTTATTTGCACACTTACCATGTTAGCTTTGAGTATAGCTTCTCAAAACACACCCTCTACATGCATCCTATGTTCTGTCAGAGCAAAACTGTATGGCAGACATAGAAGAGAAGAACCAGGGCAGATCCACATGAATGGAAAGGAAATCTGGGTGTGTTCCAACACTGTGATCTATCTGTGGAGAGTTGCTAAAGTAGACGCCTGATAAATTAGGTGTCAAGATTCTGTGCCAGGACTAGACAAATGCCCTTTCTCTGGAGGGGAATATTCCTGTATGCTTTTCCACCCTTTTCAGTACTTCTGAAGATTCAGAGGGGAATCACCCCCCCCCCATCCCCAAATCATTGTGGTGATTTTCCTTCTGGCTTGTCCAGCTGTGGTCCATTCTTTTGGAAATGGCCAGAACCATTTACCACAAGCATCCTCAGACATGGATCTACTTGCACTCCTGGCAATAATGGTTTTCAGTTTGACTGGATGATGTCTTGGTTCCTTTTTAGGTACCCGTTTACCGAGGATTTGAAACTGGTACTAATGGAGGCAAAGCCTGCTTAACTGTCCATTTGCAAATGGAAAATTGTTTTGTAGATGCCAGCAACTTAAGCACTCGTTTAGTGTTTTTTGGCTCTGCAATATTTGTGAGTTACTGTCTTATGGCCTTACTAATTGTCAAGGGTCGTTATTGACAGTTTCAGTTTGTCTATGGATGATCCTCCTCTTTCAATGCAGTTGCATGCCAATGTTCTTGACTGGGTTTTTACCCAAGAGGCCTCCAAGGATTAAAATCCTAACATTTTTGCTCCTTTTAAGCAGCTACACTGAAAACTGTTCACTGATCGAACCTCTGCAAGAATGGTAGGAATTGCAAGCTCTTGAGTCGGCCTTGCCTCATTTTCCACAGGGACAAAGCGAAATGATCCTTTTCTGCCTGAAGTGGTATTGGTTCAGCTTACTTTAAGCCAAACTGTAATTCTTTCTTGAATCTAAGAATGAGGGAAGAGAGGATATTCCATACTGTGAATGTCCACCGACAACTGTGGTACTGTCTTGAATAAATATTTCAGGTCTTTGGCTGAATTGCTCATTGCTTGTGAGGGTTGGAAGAAAGGACTGCCTGTGTGAAAACTGACTGTCACTATTGTTCCAATAACAAAACCGTTCCAGGCAGGGTTAATGCTCACTTTGTTGGGGCCTTGGCTTCGTTTATGGCTTTGGAAAGGGTTTGATTCTAGACGCTTTCTATAAGCTACTAATTGGTTCTTTGTACACTTTAATGTAGTGCCCCAATTCCTTTTTTAGATCCAGATTAAGCTTTGTTAGGGCCATTCTTCAGGGGTTCCTAAACTCCTCTTAATCTTCCAATTGCTAAGCCAATTTCCCCATATACCCAAGACTGTTTTATGCCTGGGTGTGGACACTTAAGGGTTTCTTTTATTTTGTTCCTAGCACTGTTCTTTTCAGGCCCTCTGCCTTCCTTTTCCTCTTGGCAGGAAAGCTCTAAAGGAATTTTGCACCCGAATTTGCCTTGAGCTGTCTGACAGGTTGGGTGTGCGGAGTATGTCCTGAAACTGTGGAAGCTGCGCTGCTGTTTATATCCTTGGCAAGGTACATCTCTTATACCCAAGGCTGCTGCAGTAGTCTTCAGTTAGAACAGCTGTTTTGTAACGTTTTTACACAACTGTACTTTCCTGCTGATGTTTCTTCCAAGCTATTCACCAGTAGCTTGACAAATCTAAAAGCAGGTTCTGCTGTTTAGCTGCACACTGAGTTAAAATGAGTTCAACCCCCCCCTTAAACTTAATTCTTGTTCTGGTCCAGTGTTGTGTTTAGCTGTGTACTGCTTTGGGTTTTTTTGTTTAAAAAAAAAAAAAAAAAAACTGGTTGCTTCATTTTAAGCAGAATTGTCCTTGAACTTGTTTTAATGTGATTTTATTTTGTAAATTCAGAGATTCATCCTGTTAAATTGCAGATTTGTGTTTGACTGTTGCAGTCATCACACCTGGGTTATCTGCCTGCAGGTAGCCCTCAGTCAGTCAGAATATCCAAGATTTAGTATTTCAGCGTCAGTTTTTGTCGCTGGAGGACTGACCTCCAGTTATCAAGGGTATAAAACAGGCAGCAGACGCCATTACATCAGTCTTTCTTTGAGGAGCCCGATGCAGAAGCAGTTTGCATGAGTGGCCGCTACCTGGGTTTCAGTTTCCAAACTGAATCCCATTGGGGATCCTTTTTTTTTTCTTGCTCTAACTGATGTCAGAAAGTTAATTGTCTCACCTGTGGAAAGCAAATACCACACTGAGATTTCCTTTCTTAATGTGTCACATGTTCAGGCCCAGACCACGACTTACCTTGCTGTTGGTTTTGTGCTTTGTTCAATGCCTGAACTATTCATTGTTGGGCCCTTATTGTCGCTAAATACTTCAGCTCTTGATTTCTGTATTCCAAAATGGCTTTGGTAAGCCATCTGACTTCCAATCTTCTGAAAAAAACATAAGGATAAAGACAAGACTGCACAGGTCCAACATTCTCAGGACCTGGAAACTGTCATACTTTGACAGTTTCTTTGGTGGGGAGCAGCATGCAACCAAAACAAGGGACTTCCCTTACTCGACCCCACGCTACCTGGACACTAACCACAGATGCATCAGACTATGCCTGGGGGGCACATCTGGACAATAATTGCATTCAGGGCAACAAGCCCAAGTCATTCATCTGCACATCAACCAAAAAGAGATGCTAGCTGTTCAGCATGCTCTGACAGCTTTCAGATCCCTACTGTCACCAGGACCCCTATTAATAACTGACAACACCAGTTATGTGGTAAATCAACAAGCAGGGGGGAACACTTGCCACTCTGCAGGCTATCCATAGCCCTGTGGAACATGGCCTTGAGCATGCATATTCATCTGCAAGCTCAATTCCTGCCAGGCAAACAACTCTGGCAAATGACTTGAGCAGAAATCTCCTAGAGCCACACGAGTGGCAATTGGACCCCAGTGCCTTCAGCCTTCTAACCCAGAAATGGGGGGCCCCAGAGGTGGACTTTTTTTGCCTTCCCCCTGCAATCACCAGATCAGCAAATTCTGTACCAGGATATCTCACAGCAGGGCCTGGAAAGTGTATGCCCTAACTTTCCAGTGGGTAAGCCTCTCCATCTATGCATTTCCCCCTATTCTCACAAGAATATTCAAGATAAGATGGGACAGACCAAGGGCAATCCTAAATGCTGTGGACTGACCATGCCAACATTGGTACTCACTACAGGGCAGCCTGTCACTGGTGCCACCCTGGCACCTACCCCAGATCCCAATCCTCCTCACTCAGGTGGGACAGATCCTGCATCTGCAAACCCTGAATCTTGCAGCCTGGCTTATTCCTTAAATTCTCCCCCAGTGACCAGTCTAAGCAAGCAGGTGCTGGATGTCATTTTTGAAGACAGAGGACATGAAAATCCTATGCTGCTAAGTGGAAAAGGTATTGTTCCTGATTTCAGTGCAAAGGAGAGGACACAGCACTGCCCTCCTTGCCTTTTAATCCTGGATTACCTAGCATCCTCTCATTTAAGATCCATGCCTCTGCCATCTTGCCTCATTACAACACTGAGCCACCTCTCTTCGCTCACTCTAACAGTTCCTGAGAGAGACAGACATCTTAAGGCCACAAAGGAGAGCACCTACCCCTGCTTGGGACTGCAACTTTGTACTGGAAAAGCTCACACTACCCCCCCCCCCCCTTTGAGCCTGCTGCGTCAGCAGAGTTAAAATTCCTTCCTTGGAAAACAGCCTTGCTTCTGGCTATCGCCTCAGCTAGAGTGTCTGAGCTGCAAGCACTTATGGCTGTGAAACCCTTCATTATTTTTTTTCATGCTGACAGGGTCTCCCTTAGGACTAACCCTTTTATACCCAAAGTGGTGCCCAGCACGGCTCAAGAAAATCTATCCATTTGCCAATGTTCTTCCCTAATCCTCAAAATTGAATGGGAAAGGATCCTGCACTCCTTGGATGTGCACAGACAGCTCAGATTCTACCTTGATAGGACTAAGTCCTTCCGGAAATCTGACCAGTTAAGTAAGTTTTGCACCAGGGGCAGAGGGCAAGGCCATTTAAGTCGGATTTCCAAATGGATAGCACACTGTATCCATTTCTATTACAAACACCATGGGATACCAACCCCTGGAGTTCTATACACACCTTCACCAAGCATTACCACCTGCCTGTGTTTTCCAAATTGGTGGGATTTGCAGCAGCATTCCTGCAGGGCATACTAGCCAGCCCCAACTCTTCTTGACTGCCTCCACCCTTTTTTCAGCTTTGGGAATCAACCCAAGTGTGAGTGCTAACGGTGAAACACTAAGAACCTGGTGCAGTTGTGTACACTTACATTAAATGTAGATGTTCAGTGTGTATTCACTACTGGCAGTTCTTGTTTCCCTCGTCTCACCCCTTGCAGGGCTATTTACTTTTTTACTGTTTTTTTTCCCCACCATAACTTGGCTCCCTATTTGGGGGGGGGGGGCTCCTGACATTTGGGGGAAGAACTAATGTAATGGTATCGGCTACCTGTTTTTATACTCCTGACTACCTGATGTCAGTCCTGAAGCGACTGCAACTGACACCAGAAATACCAAGTCTCTGGTATTTGAGGCAACTGAGGGCTACCTGGAGGCAGATAACCAAAGTGCGATGACTGCAACAGTGAATACGCTTCATCTACATTTATTGGCAAGTGTACACAACTACGTTGCGCTTAAATCTGTAGAGCTGCAGCTATTGGGATTTCTGTCAGATGCCATGCCCTGTTTGTAGTCCATGTGTTCTTTTGTGAAGTCAGAATATATATTTTGGATGTACAATTTCAAGTCAGTTTTATTTAAAGAAACCTTTGCAGGAAGTGCTGGATGGTAGGGACAAGGCCAAGGGCATGTAGGTAGCTGTTTTCTACCACCTAATTCTTCAGTACAGCAGCAATAGCCCTTGGGTGCTGGTATAATAAAGCTAAGATTAGGAAAATAGGAAGGTTAACTGCTGCAGTAGGTAAGGGAGGATAGGAGGCTAGAAGTGCTACAGCAGCTTCCTCTGAGCTGTTAAACCACTTGGCAGATATTTGAGCAGAAGACCTATCAGGGACAGGTGTTGAGCATCCTGAAGGGAATGGAGTAGAAATATTGTATTCTACCCTTCATATGAATGCCCCTGAGATCATAATCTGCACCTAACCTGGCTACTTTGTTTTGTGGCTGCCCAGCATTGATTCTATTGGCCCTCTTGAAAATGGGTAGAAGGGTTTGTATGGCACAGACCAGTAAGTCTAAAGCTGTATAGACTGTAGACCAAGATGATGTTTGCTCAACAGCCCTTCTGTTCTCTCAATTTCAGGCTTTCTTTGTTGCAGTGCAACTGCAAAATGCTTGCTTATGACCCTTTAGGAGGATTATGATTCTAAGACTGTGTCCCAGTGTTTCCACTTTGCCCTTTTGGATTTTACTCTGCTTATAAAACAGCTTTATGAAAATGCCAGCTTCCATTGGTAGCCCTCCTTGGACTGGGAGGTGGTGCAAATCTACCCATGCCTGGACAGATGTCTACTGAAGATACCATAGCTATGCTTGACAAGACTATTATCTTTGTCCTGTTTGTGTGCACAGCCTTGTCACTCACTCAAGCTCTTGTCACCCTACAAAAGGAGACCTCTCAGCCTAGGGTCTTGTTTCAACCTGCAAGTCAGTATACAAGCCTATGTGTATACAGTCAGGCATTCTGGTGGTTCTCCGATGGGATTGCACTTTAAAGTTCAGTGCTTCTAGCGTTGCAAGCCCTACAAGACTCTCTTCCCAAAGGAACTATAGCAATTCAGACAGACAATATGTCTGTAGTGTGGTACATCAACAAACAAGGCGGAACCAGATCCTACCCCCTATGTCGAGAAGCACTCAGACTGTGGCAATGGGCGATTTCTTCTCAGCGGTTTCTGTTAGCAACGCACATTCCCGGGAAGTCCAATGTGATTGCGGACAAATTGAGCAGAGCTATTCTCATGCCTCACGAGTGGTCTCTGAAGAATTCAGTGTTGGACAAAGGCTTTCGAAAGTGGGGCCGACCTTGCTGTGACCTTTTCGATACTCCCCAAAACAGCAAGTGCGACTATTATTTCACCCTCTTTCCCCAACCAGGCCATCCCAGCAGAGACTCTCTAGTCCACGATTGGCCCCGGGGACTTCTGTATGCTTTCCCCCCCCTTCCCACTGATATCTCAACTAATACAGAAAGCCATTGCTCAGAAAGCTTCCATGATCCTCATTGCCCCTTACTGGCCTCGACCGGTTTGGTTCCCATTTCTTCACCGTTATCTGTTGGAGCAACCCTGGCATCTGGACCCAGTTCCAGACCTCTTGACCCATCTCCAGACCTCTTGACCCATCAGTCGGGTCAGTTGCACCGCTCCCTCCCTTCTCTGAACCTCACAGCATGGTTTCTCCAATTCCAACTCTAGCCAGGCTTTCTCCAATATCTCACTCAGTTCGAGATATTTTAATAGCCTCTCATAAATCTTCCACTCGGAAGATTTATCATAGTAAGTGGAAACGTTTTTCCTATTGGGCGCATTCAAAGGATATAGATCCTTTCACTGCTTCCATTCAATCCGTTCTAGATTTTCTAGCCGTACTTTTCCACTCAGGTTCGTCTCCTTCTACCATCAAGGTTCAATTGGCAGCTATATCTAACTTTCATGTTGGAGTCTGAGTCCTCCGTTATGTCTCTCAAACTCTGCAAAGCCTTTTTAAAGGGAGTTTTTCTCCTCAAACCACCTATCAGGGATCCTCCTCCTCCATGGGATCTCAACTTGGTTCTGACGTCCTTGATTCTTCCCCCCTTTGAACCTGCAGCTTCATGCTCAATGAAATTGCTATCTTGGAAAACACTCTTTGGTAGCTATTACTTCAGCCAGAAGAGTCTCTGAACTTCATGCTCTGTGTAGTAGATCCCCTTATCTTTTGTTTCATAAGGATAGGGTGTCCTTGCGTACCAACCCATCCTTTTTGCCTAAGATAGCTTCACCGGCAAATTTGAATCAAACCATTGATCTTCCTGTGTTCTTTCCTAACTATTCGAACAGATCGGAACAAAATTACATTGGTTAGACTTTCATCGCCAACTTGGGTACTATTTAGACAGGACCAAACAATTTAGGAAGTCTGATCAACTGTTTGTTTCCTATGCAGAAGGCAGAATGGGCCTTCCAGTTTCTAAGGTATCTCTTTCTAGATGGCTTACTTATTTGATCACCTTTGTGTATGAGATCAGACATCAACAGTTGCCAACCAAACCCAGGGCTCATTCAACTAGAGCTTTAGCTACATCTATAGCTTTCCAAGACAGACTGCCTATTGATTCGATTTGCGCTGCAGCTACTTGGGCTTCTCCCCATACCTTCATTTCTCATTATAAGTTGGACTTAGCCTCTAGAGGCCGAGCCAACTTTGGCTCCACTGTACTCGAGAGTCTGTCAAGGCGAGAGAGACAACTTAACATTTAGAAGTTATGTACCTACTACAACGTAACATTTAGAAGTTATGTACCTACCATAACGTTCCATGTTAGTGGTCTTCTCCCTTCTTTCTTGCGTCCCACCCTCCTTCCCCCTAGCCTGGACAGACCTAGAGGAGTTTGTTTGTGACATTTATCCTTTCTACCACATATATATAGATATATAGATATATAGATAGATAGATAGATAAATAGATATAGATAGATATATCTGTATATTTATCTATCTCTCTATCTCTATCTATCCTCAGTCAAGTTTAGGACACCTTTCAGTAGGCCTATAGAGGTAGGGTATCCCTTTTCTTCCATATTATGGAATGTTCCTAGCTGGGCCTAGCTTACAAACGAGATCTGAGGAGTTACTGCCTAGCATTGTGGGATATAGGGGAGCCTCGAGCCGGTGGAACTAGCTCTCGAGCTTTTAGAGTGGCAGAGTCGGAGCCGAGGTTCGGCTCCGAACCCATCCAGCAAGAAAGAAGGCGAGAAGACAACTAACATGGAACGTTATGGTAGGTACATAACTTCTAATTTTGCAAACCATCTCCGTAACTTGAGCCATGTTCATCCATCAGTTGTAAAAGAGACAAATACTACAACAGCACAAGTACCAGAGTTTTAGATCATGCCATCCATTTGGCAATAGATGTTTTGTGGTTTACATCCTGTAATGTGCTGCTTCTGAGGGGTGAGACTGCAGTTCGAAAACTATAGTGTACATGCACCATGTATATAACCTTGACAAAAAGGCATTCATGTCAAGTGTGAAGAGTACAATAATCAAGTTCTACACTAAGCTGGATGCATGTAGGTGTGAGAGGTAACTGATGTGTACAATGCAACCCATTACAATCTGTATGCAGAGGATGTGTGAGAGGTAACTGATGTCTAATGCAACCCATTACTCTGTCCACACTTTTTTTTCTCCAGGTTTTATTGGAAATGGGAATCTGAAAATAAAAGTTCCATGTCAGATGCACCTGTTTTTGATCTGGCAGCATCCTAAACTTTTAGGACCACTTCCATGCACACCAATGGTCACTTCAAGCTGAGCTGATGGTCCATTTTGGCCACTGAGCTTTCTTGCCTCTTTAAAGCACCTTTTTTTTTTTTTTTTTTTGTTTTTTTGCAGGCTTCAAAGTATTTCTGCTACCGCTGGACATATTTATTTTAAGGGGGATTACCATCCACTTTGAACGTGTTACCTTTTTAAAGTAGTGTGATTTGTTTCATAGACTTAACTTCCCTTAAAAGGGGGGGGGTCTCTAACTTGTTAATGGGCTTTTTTTCATCACAGAAAAAAAATTATCTTGCTGCTTTTAACAATTATAGGAGGGACTTTTTTTTTAAATTAACTGACTGGAATTTGCATCCGTTTCAGCTTAGCCATGGAGTAACCTACTGGCACTTCAGCAACACACAATCACTTAACAACCCTAACCTCATAACAGGCTGCTAAAGTGCTTCAATCATTGATTGGTGAGATTTGTGGCTATTTACTGGTTTCTCAGATGGTTTCCCTTTTGTCCTGGCTCGCACAGCTGTAGTTCATAGGTTGGTACTAGGCTATCAGCCCTAAGGCCTATGCAAGCCTAGCCATAACAATTCCCTGGAAATTTTTTCCCACAAAATTTACTTCTCTGGGCCCCTGTCTAGCAGGGTGACTGACATGATCCCCGGGGTGAATTTCCTATCTCCCATCCAATCATAAAGGTTCCTTTTGAAGAGGGCCAATGAGGTGCTCTGCTTGACGTGTATGGGCAGTCTATTCTAGAGTATGGGGAGTGTCTGTGTCCGGAACCTATCCCTCCAGCATGTTTTGTAGATCCCTGGAGCATGTGACTCTGAGGGATTGGGATTTCTTTAAGTGGAGCATGTCCAACAGCTCAGGGTTTGACATGGCCTTGTATGTTAAGCAGAGATTGCCTCTAAGTAGACTATATGCCACAGAGTATAGCTGGAGTTTTTTTAGACTGTCAGCATATGGCATCTGCTTTAGGCCTGTGATTCTTTTTAGTGAGGTATTTCTGTGGCCTTTCCAGCTGTTGCAGAGGTCTTGTGAGGTACATACCAAATGGGGCATTATACTCTCTAATGGGTCTAATGAGGGATGAATACAGTGGGACAATGACCTTCTTTTTTCTGGATGAAAAGGCCTTGGTGATGTGTGCCATGTAAAAGGATTTCTTAACTGTTGTGGCAATGTGGTTATCGAAAGGGAGACCACTGTCCACTTGTGTCCCAAGTCCCTCATCACACTTTCGATGTTTAGTGTCCTGCCACCTATATGGTAGTTCATGGGTACATGTTTTTTTCCAAAGGGGGTGACTATACATTTCTTGGCATTAAGCTTGAGCCTACGGCTCTGGCACCAGGCATCTGTTTCTGTAAGGCCCTTTTGTAGAATATCCACATTTGGGGATTCAATAATGGCTCCCAGTTTGCAGTCCTCTGCAAACTTTGTTAGCCAGAGTCTCTTACTGTTGACCTGTACTTCAGGGAAGTATATGCCAAGCAAGAGTGGTCCCAGGACTGAAATGTCTGGAGCTGGATTTGGAGTCTGCTACTTTTACAGTCTGGATTCTGTCAGTAAGCCAGTTGACAACCCATCGAGTGACTTGGGGATTTATGCCTAGCTTAGTAAGTTTATCTATGATTCCAGAGTGGTGGATAGTGTTGAAGGCCTTGGCGAGGTCCAGATAGGCTGTGTGGACCTCCTTACCCTCGTCCACAGCTCTGGAGACTGACTCTAAGTCAGTTAGGTTCAGGAGACCAGATCGGCCCTTCACAAACCCAAACTGGGTGGGGTCCAGTGTCTAGAGGTTGCCAATGTCTTTGTTTATAAGTTCCATGATGATGCATTCCATGCCCTTGCAGAGCAGGCTTGTCAGACTGATGGGACAGTAGTTCCCAGGATCCAAGGTGGATCCTCCCTTGTGGAGCGGGATAACTGTAGCTGTGCGCCGCTCAGTGGGCACGAAGCCTGAGGTGAGGCTAGATTAAACATGACACTAAGGTGGGGTGCCAGTTCATTTTGTAGTTCATGTAGTACACAGCCTGCAATGTCATCTGGTCCCATGGATGCTGTATTCTTAGCTTTGGAGAGTGCTGTTTCTACCTGTGTGGCTGTAATTATCGGATTTTGGCAATCTTTTGTTATTGAGATGGGCCCTTTAGGGGGTGACAGGGGAGTGAAGTTGGCACTACATTGATCTGCCAGGATATTGGCAATATCCTTGGGATCAGTATATTTAATGCCATTCTGTTGTAGTTCAGAGCAGATCTGAGCATTGCCGTTTAGATTCTTGACATGACTATAGAATGGCTTGTTGTGTTTGGAATCTTTGGCAATTTTATTTTCGTAACTAGCTTTTGAGGATTTTGAGGGATCTCTGCTTCTTACTGAGGCTGGTGAGGGAGTTTTTTGCATCCTGGGATTTTCCTCTTTTCTGCAACAGTTTCTTCCTTCTGTTGTATAGTTTGTTTATAGCAGGGGACCACCAGGTTGGCTTTTTTGGAGAAGAGCATCTTGGTTCAATTTGGGATGGCATGATTCATGCACGAGTGGATGTGCTCATACAGTGCCTTAGTGTAGGATTCTGCAGTCTAACTTCCAGATCCTGTCTGCGTGGGTGTTGTGAAGTTTGTCACTTATGACTTTAGTAGCATGAAGTTGGCTTTGGAGAAGTTTTTTTTAAGGTTTCCTTACTTGGGGGTAGGATGTGGATGTTAAGGGTGATTAGCTTATGGTCAGACCTGACTAACGAGGGGGTGACCATAGGTGTGTTGAGCATCGATTTCCCATGTTGGTAATGATCAGGTCTAGGATATTGGAGCCCCTGGTGGGACAATGGATTAGTTGATCTAGGGCGTTGGAATTTATGAATTCCAGGAACCGTTGGGAAAAGGAGTTGGTACCAGAGTAGTTTTCCCAGTTAATGGCTGGGTAGTTGAAATCGCCTAGTATTAGGGTGTTTGGTTGTATCTTAATATTTTCCAGTATGTTTAGGAAGGTGTAGTGAGAATCTTGGGGTATGGTGGGGGATCTGTAGCAAGCTACAATTTGGATTGCAGTCTTGCCTAGTGTTAGT
>NC_056745.1:400470870-400520870 GCF_019279795.1 Protopterus annectens | reverse complement strand
GCCAGACCTATTACAGGTTTTCTGACTCCCACAAATTCCTTTTTAAAAACTCTACTGCTGACCCTGAAACAATTACTCGGGGTCCCAAGGGCGTTAAGACCTGTAATGCTAAAAATCATACCCCTTCAGATAAAGATTCCAGGGTGCTGGATAGATTGGGTAAGAAGGTTTACACGTCTGCAACCTTAGCAATCGGGGCTTTAAACTGTCAATTTCATATGCTTAAATATCAATAGCATGTTATGGGTTTACTTGAACAGAAAATTGTTTATTTCTGACTGTGTGGAAAATAGAGTTGCAGGATTTATTACATTCGGCTGAACAAGTTGGGAATCCTACTTTGCAGTGTGGTTTTGATTCCATGGATGCCTCTTGCAGAGCTGCTGTAACTAGATCTGTGATAAGATGGCATGCTTGGCTCAAGGAGCAAAATCTGCCTGACCATGTTAAAGCAAAATTGTTGGATGCTCCTTTACAACAGGACAGTCCCTTTGGTAAGGCTGAAGAAGTTTTGAAAAAGATGGGAAGACAAAGCTAAATATATGCAAACTGTGTGAGATTTCCTACAAGTGCAGCCACCCAGGTTTAGTATGCACTGGCCTACTAAGAACTGGTCCTTTCCAGTACCCACTACAGCCGCTCTGGTCACACCTAGACACTCCAAAGGCTCAAGGTTTCAGTCGCAAGGAACTTTTAGAACAAAGCAATGGGGTGCCTCCACCTCCAAATCTGGAAGTAACAAGGCACCTTACTATGGTAAATGGTCAATGACTTTCCACTGCAAGCACTTAGCATTTGGCCTCCCCTTTGGGGGGGAAACTGGCACTTAATGCACAAAGCTGGTAACTGATTACCCAGGACAAATGGGTTTTAAATTATACTAAATTTCCACATGTTGCCAGTTCCAAACGGATGGCCAGACCTGCCTCCAAATCAGTGGGCAGAAGCCCAGAAACAAGTTGTCCCTCATGAAAATGGGGGCTATTCAACCAGTACCAGAAAAGGGACAAGGTTTTTATTCAAGACTTTTCTTGGTATCCAGACAAGACAAATTATGGCGTCCAATTCTGGACCTGGATATTCCAAAATTCAAGATGCTGACTCTTCAACAGTTACTACCTATGCTAGGCAAGGATGCCTGCCTGGTTGGTAACTCCAGACTTAAGAGGATTTACCTGCATATCTCGAGCAGGGAATCTTGCAGAAGATACCTCTGCTTCAAAGCAGGCTATTTACATTACCAGTTCTCTGCACTGCCCTTTGGCTTATCTACTGCGCCCAGGGTCTTTCACAAAGTGCCTGGCACCAGTAATTGCATTTTGCAGGCAAATAAATATTCAGAATTATCCATACCTCGACAATTGTCTAATTCAGGCAGAAAACGAGGACACTCTTCTAAAGCATCTGGCAGTTGTAAAAAGACTTCTAACTTGTCTAGGGTACACAATAAACGAAAAGAAATCACAACTGGTACCCCCTCAAATAATTACATTCCTGGGTGCAAGCTTGAATACAACTGCCCGAATGACTTTCCTTACACCAGAAAAACATTCAATTGATGACTGACTTCAAGTAGGTGATCACAAAAACCAGCTATCTGAAAGACAAATTCTGCAGGCCTCGGGGTTCATGGCCTCCTGCATTCTTATACTTCAATATGCAAGACTGCATATATGGAAACTACAATGATACCTAAAAAGCTTATGGAGTCAACATTGTCACAGCTTGGAAACTGATTCCTATCATTCCTTGCCTGCAACTAGAATTCCTCTGGTGGGCAGAGACCTGCCACCAAAACAAGGGACTATCATTCATTCCACCCCCTGTCTCCCAAACCTTGACTACAGATGCATCAGACTATGCTTGTGGGGTGCATCTGGCAGGGAGATGTATTCAGGGCCAGTGGATCCCATATCAAATGCACCTACATATCGGTCAGATGCTAGCTGTACAGAATGCTCTGACAGCCTTCAAGGACTATCTTCATCCAGGACAACTACTGATGCAGACAACACCGCAGTCATGTGGTATATAAACAAGCAGGGGGGGGTACACATTCCTACCCCCTTTGCAGACTAGCCATGGCATTGTGGAACACTACCTTGACTTATCAAATACATCTACAAGCTCAATTCCTGCCAGGAAAGCAAAATACTCTGGCAGACGAACTAAGCAGAAATCTTATGGACCCGCACAAATGGAAACTGGATCCACAAATATTCAGCATGTTGACACACAAATGGGGGAGCCCAGACATAGTTTTGGGGTGAGGCAAAAATATCTATCAGTTGGACAAATTCTGCACAAGAATTAATCACAAAAAAGCTTGGAAAGTGGATGCTCCATCAGTCTATGCCTTTCCCCCCTCTGCCTCTGCTCTCCAAGGTCTTACTAAAAGTCAGAAAAAAAAAAATAAAAATGATTCTGATTGCTCCAGATTGGCCTCACCAACACTGGTACCCGCTCCTGCACAATTGTTGCACCTTCCTCTGTGGTATCTGCCTCAAACCCCTCACCAAAACTATCAAATCTGCACACTCTGCTCCAGACTTTGAATCTTGCAGCATGGCTAATCAACTAATTTCAAAAATACAGACGCTGAGTAAGAGAATCCAAAATCCAAAGAAAACGCAACACGTTGGAAAAAAGACTTTATCAACAGCAAAGCTTTCGGGTAGAACCCTTTCTCAATACTAATACAAATACACTCAACACATGTCTTGTTTTAAAGAAGAGCCCACAGGTCACATGATAGCAGCCCATATCATATGACCTTAAAATGAATGATACTAATAAAACACACAAAAGCATATAAACATAAAAATAATGCATATATACATCTACATTTATGACAATATGTAGATGTATATACATCTACATATATGACAATATATAATGTAAGCTGTACACAAATCATAATTTATCGCAATTTAGTACACTGTAACTTCATTAAAATGGGTTTAAGGCTTAAAGCAGAATTAAGACCAGGAGGAAAATCCGCTGCTAGTCTGAGTATCCACTCATATTCTTTGGTCTCAAGAATGTTATTAATGTCCCCTCCCCTAATAGAAGGTAAAACAACATCTATAACCCTAAACCTAAACTTATGTTCAACCCCACTCAACTGTATGTGCTTAAATAAAGCATTATTTAAATATTCCCTCCTAATCTCTGACTTATGCTCAATTCTGTCTTTTAACCTACGAGTAGTCTTACCTATGTAGAATGAACAGCACTTTATACAGGTAGCCATATACACAACATTGGTTGTGTTACAGTTTGCTGTATCATTAAACCCATAATTTTTACAAGTAAAAGGATGGATAAAAGAAGTAGTAGTAGCAATGTCAGCTATATCTAGGCAGTAAGAGCAACTCCGACATTTAGAGGTACCAAGCAGAGACTAACCAAGAAGCTTCAAATTGGTACCAGATTTAACATTACCTTTAAAATCTTTATAACATAATCTACTTTTAACTGTTCTCATGTTTCTATAAGAAAAAAAGGGTTTATTACCCAATAACATTAGAATATCGGGAGATGCAATCAGTACCGACCAGTATTTATATATGATATGTTTAATCAAAGACACTATTTCCAAAAGTAGTCACACATCTAAGCATATTAATGCTTCGTGGTGTGACTGATAAATCTGCAGGTATATTGTGCTCAAAATCACTATTCCTAAAATGTGACAAATATAAAGTAGTTCTATTATAACATGATCCATCAACTCTAATACAATACTGTCAACCACATGTTAAAAATTCATTATACATGTCATTAAGCTGAGCATGAAAACATACATCACTCGTGTTAAATCTACTCACTCTAGCAAACTGTGCCTTAACACCTTTAAAAACATAAGGGGCATGCATACTATCAAAATGTATGTACCTATTAGTGTGTACATCCTTCTTAAAAATGGTGGTATGTAACAAACCATTCAAACTAACCTTAACATCAAGGAATAATGCTTCATCTCTAGATAGTCGCTTTAAAAACCAGAAAAGAAGTAGAGGTATTTAAATATAACACAAACTGTTCTAAACTTTCTAAAGTACCCTTCCAGATCAGAAAAGTCATCTATAAATCTTTGATAAAAGCAGATATTGTTATTCACAAATTCACAACCATTATGGATATGCTGTAGTTCGCATTGATGTAAAACCAAATTTGCATACGTATTGGCAACAGGTGTCCCCATTGCCACACCACTGAGTTGCAGATATAACTGTTTATCAAAAATAAAAATATTATTACTCAACACCAAATCTAATAACGAGAATATGTTTTCAACAAAACTAGCTGATAATTCTGCCTGTTTTAAGAATTCTCTAATGGATTCAACTCCATAATTATTTGGTATGACAGTAAAAAGGGAAACAATATCTAAAGTTACGAACAAATATTCACCAGTACTAACAATGCCATTATGTAAAATATGATGCCAATTGGATAACTTATTCAAGGTGGCACCTGTGTCCTTCAATATATTGCCACATTTAGCCAGAAAAGGATACAGCTGTTTCTGCAAATACACGAAAATATTCATTTTAAGGTCCTATGATATGGGCTGCTATCATGTGACCTGTGGGCTCTTATTTAAAACAAGACGTGTTGAGTGTATTTGTTTGGTATTGAGAAAGGGTTCTACCCGAAAGCTTTGCTGTTGGTCTTTTTTCCCAACGTGTTGTGTTTTTTTTGGATTTTGGAATCTCTTACTCAGCGTCTGTATTTTTGAATTTCTTTGTGTTTCGCTGACTCGTTGGGCGTTTGTACTGAGAGCCTATGTCTGCAGCCATATGGATAACGTACGATCCCTTAAATCGATTTTGGTGAAGGAGGTTAATCCTTTATGGACTTGTATCACCACTACTACTATGTGGAAGCTGATAAAGTCCTGACTTCTTGCGAGGAAGCTGTTATCTTTTAACAATAAACTGGCTCTACTTGAGAGAAAGGTTGGTGCATATAAACGTCTGCAATGACAGAGGTTTAGTTTTTGTGCATATGTAAGTATGGGCATTGTACCATGGGGATTGAGAATTTTAAAAATGCCATCCTATGGTAATACTTACGCCGATCTTCTTAAACGGTGGCAACAGCTGAATATAAAACTTAGCCTGGACTACATGACCTGGATGAATGAATTTTTTTCAAGCAATGAATCTGAGATGGAAGAAGAAATTGTTATAATGGAGAATGAGCTTGTGTATGTCTTGTTTCTCGTATTTGCTCACTACATACCAGCAGATGCTTGACAGACTTAATGATCTAGATGACCGCCTTGAGGCAGCCAAGAAACGGAAACTTTTTCGGGATATGGCCGATTTTCGTAAGGGTCATATTTTCTCTTGGCCCAAGGGAGATTTTAAGGGCACTGAGGTTAGTACTACTTTGTACAATAGGAAGCGTCCTTATAATTCATCTATTAGAGCTTTAGATGATTTTTCTGAAGCTGGAAATCCGGCTTCAGGTTTGAACTCTCCTGCTTCTGTTTTGCCATTGGATAAGGCTGGGCTGGCCACTCCTCTTGATATGACTTTGGCTGTTGATGAAAGCATAACTGTGAGTGAGACGTCTTCAGTTAGCTATGCAGGAGAAACATATGAATGGCGGTTCGTCAATGAAAGTCGCATCAATCTGTGCTTAATTTTTCCGAAATGCACTTCCACTTGAATCAACCAGAGAGGGTGCAGGAAAACAAACTGGGAAGGGGCAGATTGCTTACGAGACACCAGGCGGGTGCTGTAAAGCGCAAGAACGACAGTCCTACGGGGCAAGGGAAATTGAGCCGAAGATGACTAGGTATACTGAAGCTCTCTAAATTTCCATTGGATGAATCTTGTTTAACTTTATGTGGAGGCTTAAATTTTATACCTACGGCGGACATTGATTCAGTTACGGCCCTAACTGACTTAAAACAGTTCATCAGGACTATTAATTTAAAACTTCTATTTAAAACAGACTTGCTGACTGCTGATGTGTAAAAGATGTAGCACATTTATCCCTTTGAATGTTCCGGTAACAACTGCTTTTCATGACTGTCAAACTGAAATTAGGAGTTTGTTTCACAATATTAATACTAGGAAGAGCTATAATTTAACATATAATGAATACAAGTCTTTGAGAATGTTGGAGTTAAATGAGGATATAATTGTGAAGCAAGCTGATAAAGGGGGTGCTGTGGTCATCATGGATAGTGTTAATTATAACTGTTCTGTTGCTTCACTCCTTAATGATAAGGCTTTTAAGCATATTAATTTCATTGATAAGAAACGTATCAGTAATGTCAACATGTCTGTGTATGAATTACAACTTAATGGTGATATAGATCTAGATTTATTTCATTTTTTCACCGTAACATGCCCAGTAATCCCACAGCTCTATGGTATACCTAAAATTCATAAGAACTTAGACCCACCGATGAGACCTATTGTCTCTAGTAATGGGTGGGTCACAGAACCAATATCCGTGTATTTGCAGAAACAGCTGTATCCTTTTCTGGCTAAATGTGGCAGTATATTGAAGGACACAGGTGACTTCTTGAATAACTTATCTAACTGGTATCATATTTTACATAATGGCATTATTAGTACTGGTGAATATTTGTTCGTAACTTTAGATATTGTTTCCCTGTTTACTGTCGTACCAAATAATTGTGGAGTTGAATCCATTAGAGAATTCTTAACAAAACAGGCAGAATTATCAGCTAGTTTTGTTGAAAACATATGCTCGTTATTAATTTGGTGTTGAGTAATAATAATTTTATTTTTGATCAACAGTTATATCTGCAACTCAATGGTGTGGCAATGGGCACACCTGTTGCCAATACGTATGCAAATTTGGTTTTACATCAATGGGAGCTACAGCATATCCATAATGGTTGTGAATTTGTCAATAACAATATCTGCTTTTATCAAAGATTTGTAGATGACTGTTTTCTGATCTGGAAGGGTACTTTAGAAAGTTTAGAACAGTTTGTGTTATATTTAAATACCTTTACTTCTTTTCTGTTTTTTAAAGCGACTGTATCTAGAGATGAAGCATTATTCCTTGATGTTAAGGTTAGTTTGAATGATGGTTTGTTACATACCACCATTTTTAAGAAGGATGTACACACTAATAGGTACATACATTTTGATAGTATGCATGCTCCTCATGTTTTTAAAGGTGTTAAGGCACAGTTTGCTAGAGTGAGTAGACTTAACGCGAATGATGTATGTTTTCATGCTCGGCTTAATGACATGTATAATGAAATTTTAACATGTGGTTATGACAGTATTGTATTAACAGAGTTGATGGATCATGTTATAAATAGTAGAACTACTTTATATTTGCCACATTTTAGGAATAATAGTGATTTTGAGCACAATATACCTGCAGATTTATCAGTCCTACCACGAAGCATTAATATGCTTAGATATGTGACTACTTTTGGAAATGGTGTGTCTTCGATTAAACATATCATATATAAATATTGGTCGGTACTGATTGCATCTCCCGATATTCTAATGTTATTGGGTAATAAACCCTTTTTTTCTTATAGAAACATGAGAACAGTTAAAAAGTAGGTTATGTTATAAAGATTTTAAAGGTAATGTTAAATCTGGTACCAATTTGAAGCTTCTTGGTTTGTCTCAGCTTGGTACCTCTAAATGAGTTGCTCTTGCTGCCTAGATATAGCTGACATTGCTACTTCTTTTATTCATCCTATTACTTGTAAAATTATAGGTTTAATGTTACAGCAAACTGTAACACAACCAATGTTGTGTATGTGGCTACCTGTATAAAGTGTTCCTTCTACATAGGAAAGACTTTTCGTAGGTTAAAAGACAGAATTATTGAGCATAAGTCAGAGATTAGGAGGGAATATTTAAATAATGCTTTAAGCACATATAGTTGAGTGGGGTTGAACATAAGTTTAGGTTTAGGGTTATAGATGTTGTTTTACCTTCTATTAGGAGAGGGGACATTAATAACATTCTTGAGACCAAAGAGTATGAGTGGTTACTCTGACTAGCAGAGGATTGTCCTCCTGGTCTTAATTCTGCTTTAAGCCTTAAACCCATTTTAATGAAGTTAGTGTACTAAATTGCGATAAATTATGATTTGTGTATATCTTATGTTATGTTGTCATATATGTAGATGCATATATGCATTATTTTTATGTTTATATGCTTTTGTGTTTTATTAGCATCATATTCATTTTAAGGTCATATGATATGGGCTGCTATCATGTGACCTGTGGGCTCTTATTTAAAACAAGACGTGTGTTGAGTGTATTTGTAATCAACTAATTTCACCAGCTACATCTCTCGGCATACCTGTGATGGATGTCCTCTTTGAGGCTAGAAGGCCTAGTACTAGAAAGTCTTATGCTGACAAATGGAAAAGATTCTGTGCCTGGAACCAAGCACAAGGAATAAGCACAGCACTACCAAATATTCCTCATTCTACAATACCTAACTGAGATGCTTCCCATTGGCCTATCTTACTTTTTCTTCTATAAAAATCCATGCCTGTACCATTTCAGCTCATTACAACACAGAGCCTCCCCTCTTTTCTCATCCTCTGCTAAAGCAGTACCTCGGAGGGGCCAAAAATTTAAGACCTCCCAGGAGAGCAATTCCTGTATGGGACCTAAATTTTGTTTTGGAAAAACTCACTCTACCTCCGTTTGAGCCAGCTGCTACTGCAGACCTAAAATTTCTCTTGGAAAACAGCTTTCCTCTTGGTAACTTCAGCTAGAAGGATTTCAGAACTACAGGCTCTTCTGGCAGTGGAGCCTTTTCATTATTTTTCTACTCTGACAGGGTGGCTCTCGGGACCAATCCATCCTTTATGCCTTGAGTGGTATCTAGTGTGGCCCTTAATCAGACCATTCATCGGCCAACTTTCTTCCCAAATCGACAGAACAAGGGTGAGTGGATTCTACATTCATTGGATGTACACAGACAACTAAGATTCTACTTAAACAGGTTAAAATCTTTAGGAAAATCTGAACAATTACTGGTGGCATTTGCTGCAGGGGCAGAGGGAAAGGCTATTTCAAAGCAGACTGTTTCCAAATGGACAAGCCATTGTATTCATTTCTGCTATATACACCATGGTAAACCTGTTCCCAAGGGGATCAGATCTTATTCCACCAGGGCTGTATCTACTTTTGCAGCCTTTCCCAGAGGGGTTTCTACATTCTCCAAGCTGCCACCTGGAGCTCACTTAATACGTTCACCAAACATTACCATTTTCCTCTTCTCTAAATCCAGAGCAGGCTTTGCCACTGCTGTCCTGCAGGGTCTTGTGCCGCTCCTAATGCGGTATAAATCCATCCTCCCAACCATAGCTTTGGGATTCTACCCAAATGTAATGACTGCAACACTGAAACGTAAAGAACATAGTACAGTTGTGTACACTTGCCATAAATATAGATGTTAGAGTGTATTCACAGCCCCCTGTGTTTCTCTAGCTGTACCTCTCATTTCTGCTACTATCCTCAAAAGCCTTTTTGGTGTATTTGATTTTAAGAGGTATATGTTTTTATTCATATATATATATATATATATATATATATATATATATATATATATATATATATATATATATATATATATATATATAATGTATGTAACACGAACAGACCAGCAATAACCAAGTAAAAACAGCCAAGCCACACGGTAGTGAAGGAATAATTAGCCAAGAAAAAAAAACTTTTTACGCGTTTCGTTCACATTTAATGCCACATGAACTTCATCAGAAAAGGTTTACAAAACACAAACTGTAGTTAAATACACTCACAAAAGTCACATGAGTTACAAAATAACCAATAAATTGAGGGCACCTAAAACATGCCACATAATTAAGAGCATATTACACATAGTAAACATAAAAAGACTTTTAAAATCTTTGAATATGTTTGTTAAAACATTTATATTCTATTTAGTTGCAAGAAACATTTAATGTTAATAACGTCATTCAACCCAGGTGGTTGATCTGCGTTTAACATTATCTGCCATATAGCTTCTCTGCATTCTAAATATACCTTAAAATTCCCAGCTAATAAATCTGATTTAACACTTTCCAGCACAGAAAACCTAAACTTTTTGAACAAACTACAACTTAAAGCATGTCTAGCAAGAGCATTTGACAAGTCTTTTTTCCTAATGGCCAAATTGTGCTCATAAATACGTTTGTGCAATTCCCTTATAGTTTTACCTACATAAAATTGTTCACAGGAATCACAAATGGCCACGTAAACAACAAATTGTGTCTTACAAGTGTAATGACCGTTACTGTAAATAGTCTTTTTTAGATGTTTGAAAAAAATTGAACTATTTCCTGATATATATCTACATTGCTTACAGCCATTACACGGGAAAGTACCATAACAAATTACCTCATCTCTAGGATGCCTAACTGCTTCAACTATTGTCTTAATGCTAATAGTTTTTTTGTATGTAAATATTGGTGCTTTCCCAATGACCGAACACAAATCATTGTTGCCAAAAATAACCTTCCAGTTATTGGATATAATGCCCCTAATCCAGTCCATTTCATTTGATATTGGAATAGGAAAAGCCAAAGAAAAACTATTAAAACTAGTAGTTTTATTTCCACCTCTAAATGTAAAATTAGTAGTGGATAAAATAGGACGTGCAACACAGGATCTTAAACCCTGTACTTCGTCCAGTATTTTATTAACCCAAATACTATCATAACCTCTATTGACAAAAAACGAAGCTAATCTATCAGCCTCTCTATAAAATACCACATCATTGCTAGTCAATCTACTTAACCGAATAAATTGTCCCTTCACAACTCCTTTTTTCATAAATTTGGGATGCAAGCTGTCATGATGTAAATATTGATTGACAAAACTAGATTTTCTAAAAATATTGCTAACAAAACCATTATTATCTGTGTTTTTTTCAAGATGCAAGTCCAAAAAATCTATAGTGTCTCCGAAGTGACCAATAGTGAATTTTAAAAAATTTGTCGAAGTATTTAAATATTCAACAAATTCGTAAAATGTCGCCTCGTCTCCACTCCACAGAAAAAACAAATCATCTATATATCTTTTGTAGAAGACAATGTGATTGGCTAAATAATGAGGAAATAGGAATTTGATTTCCCACATTGCCATAACTAAATTGGCAAAACTTGGCGCAACACGTGCACCCATTGCTATTCCAGAAATTTGTTGGTAATACAAATCCTCAAATTGAAAAAAATTGTTTTCTAGAATAACATCCATCAAAGTGCACAAAGTGTTCACAAAACTGTTGTCCATGTTTGTGTACCCAATAAGATATTCTCTTAGATATTCTACACCAACTTCCTGATTGATACTCGTGTATAAAGACACGACATCTAAAGAAGCAAAGTGAAAGATGTTTTCATCTATACTAATTTCACTCAACTGTTCTAACAGATGCCAGGAGTCTCTCAAAAAAGACTTGTTTTTGCACGATTGGATTTAACCATTTATCCATCCACATGGAGATAAATTCAGTTTTAGACCCACTAGCCGAAACAATTGGTCTAAATGGAATGGTACCAATAGCTTTGTGAAGCTTAGGTATACCAAATACTTTGGCCAATCTTGGACATTCATTGTTCAAAAAATCAAAAGTAGTACTGTCTATGTTCCCTTGAGTTAGTAAATCAAACAGTAAAACATCAACTTTCCTAAAACTTGCCAAAATACATTGCTTGGTTACTACCTTATAGCAGCTTACATCACTAAGCATAGATTTCATTGCTAAACTGTAATCAATAGCTTCCATCACTACAATAGTACCCCCTTTATCGGCTTTCATGATGCGCCAATCACTTTTACTAGCAATGTAATTCAAAGCCTGTCTTTCCTCAAAAACCAAATTATCACTGTAATTACCACTATGATGATAAAAATTCCTGAATTCATGTTCACATATTTTACCAAAAACAGACAGAGTAGAATGTAACAAAGGGTTGTAGGTACTTTTTTTCTTTAACTCAATTTTGTCAGTTTCAAATTGTGCTACCCCATCAAAAATATACTTCAAATTTAACTTTCTCAAATATAATTTGAAGTCAACAATAAGCCTAGGGACATTAACATTGTTTGAAGGAACAAAATTAAAGCCTTTCTGTAACACAGAAACGACATTAACCGGCAAAGTTTCATGGGTTAAATTTAGTACATTAATGTTGTAATTCAGTTCCTTTTCCGATTCTTTCCCTTTCCTTTGTTCCTCGTTTGTACCTTCCCGGACCATTTCGGGACTTTGGTGTTCCCTGCCTTGTCCATTAAAAAAGGAACATTCTTGTGGCCAGTGGAAACAACACTTGCAAAAGAACCATTAGCATTTGTGTTATTAGTCACTGCATTATCATTTGAAAATATGTTCTCACCTGAAACACATTCTTCAACAGTGATCACATTGTTGTTTACATGGTTATCACTGTTGACCATAAAGTTCTTATTTTGTCCATTAACGGTGTTGTTATCAACTGACTTTTTCTTGATGGAATAAGCAGTATTATTTTTGTATGCCAAAGTGTCCCGTTTTAATTTCTTTTGCTTCCTATCTACTATGGAAGCTCTGACTCTATCAAGTTTGGCATTGATGCCAAAATACAAAGTCGCTAGTTGACCAAATGCCTGAGACGCCCTAATTTTAGAATCTAAACATTCAGTTTCCATTTTAAGTGTCAACAAAGTCACTTTATAGTGTTCGATAAGCAGTTTCATAAATGACAGACCTGTATTGTTGAATAACTCAACTAGCTGCCGAAACAGTTGGTCACCTTCAGTGACACAATTAGGAAACTTAAAGCATCTTAGTCCAAATGGTACGTATTCTAAATGAACATTTTCCTCCAGATAAAAAATCTCCAATTGGAGAGACACACATTTAGAGCAAAGCTTCTCCAAAGAGAAAATGTCCTTCTTACACTCCGAAACAAAGTCAACATGTAATGAACTAGCGTTAGGACTTACTTGTTTGTCGCTAGAACTGGAAGGTAAAATAAAAGGATTATCCATAGTTTTAAAAGTCTGTTCAAAAACTTTTTCTTTGCAAACGATAGCATCCTGCACCTTTGTAACTGGAACGCCACAATGAGATAAAACCGAACCTGACGCAGCGTCTGCAACATTAGATGTGACGTTATTCATATTGCTGGAATAATGATTGGAAGAAACTCCTTTGGCTCCTGGGCAAACCAAAGTAGCATTCGTTTTATCATTTAAAGAACCAGCTCCCATCTGCCGGGCCAGAGCGTCACGAACCGCTTCTTTGACAGTAAGCTGAATAAGTTCTTGTAACGTACTCCCCGACTCAGGAACTGAATGTGTACTTAGATTTAATAACACATCCTGGCTAGAATCCTCACTTGCCATGCCTGACCACCAAGCAAACACTTGTAACACGAACAGACCAGCAATAACCAAGTAAAAACAGCCAAGCCACACGGTGGTGAAGGGATAATTAGCCAAGAAAAAAACCTTTTTACGCGTTTTGTTCACATTTAATGCCACATGAACTTCATCAGAAAAGGTTTACAAAAACCAAACTGTAGTTAAATACACTCACAAAAGTCACATGAGTTACAAACTAACCAATAAATTGAGGGCGCCTAAAAAATGCCACATAATTAAGAACACATTACAAATAATAAACATAAAAAGACTTTTTATGTAAGAATTTTATGTAGGTAAAACTATAAGGGAATTGCACAAACGTATTTATGAGCACAACTTGGCCATTAGGAAAAAAGACCTGTCAAATGCTCTTGCTAGACATGCTTTAAGTTGTAGTTTGTTCAAAAAGTTTAGGTTTTCTGTGCTGGAAAGTGTTAAATCAGATTTATTAGCTGGGAATTTTAAGGTATATTTAGAATGCAGAGAAGCCATTTGGCAGATAATGTTAAACGCAGATCAACCACCTGGGTTGAATGACGTTATTAACATTAAATGTTTCTTGCAACTAAATAGAATATAAATGTTTTAACAAACATGTTCAAAGACTTTAAAAGTCTTTTTATGTTTATTATTTGTAATGTGTTCTTAATTATGTGGCATTTTTTAGTTGCCCTCAATTTATTGGTTAGTTTGTAACTCATGTGACTTTTGTGAGTGTATTTAACTACAGTTTGGTTTTTGTAAACCTTTTCTGATGAAGTTCATGTGGCATTAAATGTGAACGAAACGCGTAAAAAGGTTTTTTTCTTGGCTAATTATTCCTTCACTACCGTGTGGCTTGGCTGTTTTTACTTGGTTATTGCTGGTCTGTTCGTGTTACAAATATATGTATATAGATTTAGAAATTATATCTACATATCTACATATATAGATATATTGTATCTGTTTAGATATTAATATATTTACCCACATACATCTAGATGATGGTATACATTCTCTGTACTGTTGCATGACTGGACTGGATGATATGTTTGTGAAAACATCATGATTATACATATCTATCATGGCTTAGTGGTAAACCACTTTGTCTATTGTGTGCTGTGTCCTGGGTTTGAGCCTTGCAGGAGCTGTTTGTTTTGCTGTTGGGCAGAACACGGCCCATTGGATAAATAGTGTTTAAGGCACTTGTAAGCAGATGTAAGTGGGTTTGTGCAGGTTTGCGAGGAGCTAAGCAATGCTAACTGCTGGTTACAGTTTCTTACACTCAGTTAGCTTCTAGATTGCTTAACCTGTGTAGGCATTGCTTACACCCACGCAAACACGCTGAAACCAGCTTACTGCTGCTTAAAAGTGCTTACTCCTGCTTACCCCCTGCTAATTTCTTTAAAATAAAGGAAAAAGGGGTGATAGGAAAGTGGTGAAAAGGGGGCACAAAGATGGAAAGACAGTAGGCACGATAGCTAGGGATTTGCAGGAAGGGTGTAGGGAAGGTCCATAGCTGCCCATTTCTTCTACAGCAACAGCAGTGCATATGCAATGAATTTGGAGGTACATTTGCACACTCCAACCCCTGGGAGAGGGGTGAGGACAACAATAATATGTTGTAATGCCAATTAGACCAGATTACATGTGTCCAGTGGACATGTGTGCAAAATGGACAGCTATGTATGGGGCATGATTTTTTTGGGGGGGAACAGATCGTCCTTTTTTTTTTTTTTTTTACGTGAAAGTGGGATGTTGGGGAAGGAGAGTAGGTATGCTCGGGGAGGATAGGTTGGGTAGGATGACAGGCAAGACAGACAAAACAGCATACAGGGTGGTATATGACACATGTGGGGGGTAAACTCCTTGGACAGAGAGACCCCTTGAGTCCCCAAATTGAAACAGTGGGACTGAGGTCCCCACCCATGGGCAGTCACCACTGCACCTTCACAGCCCCAAAGGTGGCTGTGCTGGGGGCTGTGTAGGAGGGGCAGGTTCACCCTCTAATTGTGCCACTCTGCCCTCAAGCTGGCGTAGCCAGTCTCAAAACTCCATATCGAGCTCTCTATGCACCACGGCTCAGACCTGACAACAGGTGACAAGTTCCTCTCCGTGCCCTCTCCCAGGGGGGCACATGGCCAATGGAGGAGGAGGTTCCAGGCTGGGCCCCAGATGTGCTGGTGCCCGGTGCCATGGCCGGCTGAGGTGGGACAGGTGGGTCCGCTGGGACTGACCTTCCCATGCGAGCTATGTTGTAGCAGGTTTATGACAGATATGGCTTAGTAATAGTCAACAGCATTTAGGATTAGTTATAGCAGCATGCATAGGTATTCCCATTAATCCAAAACACCAGATTTAAAACAGTTGCAGAGCAAGCAGAACACATGCACATATGGAACAACAGTGGCCATTACAACAGCATGCAGGAGATCATTGATGGCAACAGGCTACCAATATGGGTGCATTTTAACATGGCGCATTCATAGAAACAAATATGAATATTTATAAACCATTAGGACATATTTTCCAACAAAAGTTTGGAGTGTACACATACTGATTGAGGTGTGTCATTGGGTTATTTTTGCACATATGGTAGAGGTGAGAGAGAGAGTTCAATTAACAACTAATATATCCTTGTAGTTTTCGCAACATTCTTAGTCACTGCAGTGGTCTGTCCCTTACATGTATTATTACACTACCCAATGGCCTTATATACACTGGTATGTTTATGGATTATTATATACGTGACCTGTGTCTTACATACAGGCGTGACAAGATGCAGGTGTTAATGCAACATATGTTGAGAATTGCACTCATGTACTTTGGGTGAGGTGCTAGAATGACAAGTTTGTTGTCATATACATTCTCTGACTATGTACACATTTGACTATCAATTATATGTCATTAATGGCTGCCTACATTTCTTGGATCATCACACTGATTTTTCAGGGGAACAGGGTACCAGGCTGGTGATGTGGGACATTTATCTGAACATGCTGGACAGATTGGAACAGTTATGGGGTATGAATATGCATACAACTTTATATTTGAACATTCTAGGAAATTCTGTACAGTTGGGTGTAATTATGCATACAGCTTTCTATCTGAACATTGTAACAAAATCTGTACAGTTGTGAGGTATGATTATGCATACAACTTACTAACACTCCCAGGATTCAAACCCCTGCTGTGTGTGACAAAAAATTATAGTTAACATCACAGTTCACTGTGCTATCAGGAAACTGATGTGAAGCTTTCTACTGTTTTCTAAGTCTCCCTCACTTGTACAATATGACTGACCTCTTGGCACTTCTAACATTGTTATGCAGAACTACATACACATTTTATCGGCATACCACAGTGTGAGTAACACTGCTTAATACAACAGTACTATTTATAGTATGCAACAGTTCAACAACATATGAAAGAAGAGTAAACAGAAGCACTCCAGGGGTTATACCTTTATTCACATAATGTTACACATTTATTTCTAGTGGTACAACACTTTCTAAGGCTCTTATATTTATTTGTTATGACAGTACATGCAGAATAATTACTAACCTGCCTCGCGATTCAGCCTTTGCAACCTAGCATCATGGGCTTGCTGGTTCGCAGCCCGCTCATCTGCAGCTGTCAGAGAAATCCAGTGATATTTAGCCATACCTATCCATAGTATACACAAGCTAGGCAATTATTAACTACTTAGTAGAATAAGTACTTACTCAGTATGGGGGCATTAGGCATCTGTCGAGACTCATGGATCCACTATACCAGTACATCCCCCCTCCGCCGCTTCAGGTCAGCATGGTGGTGCTTGACCTGCTCACCAGTCCAGGGGATACCTGTGGCACTGGTGAGGTCATGGGCGAGACTGCCCCAGGCCTCCATTTTATACTGCGAGGCCTGGTACTGGCCCTGCAGTAGTCTCTGCTCATGGTGTTTTAACAGGAGCCATACCATGATTTTTGACTCCTGGATGGCCCAGCGCTGGGCTCTAAATTGAGTGCCTTCACCCACACCAGACATTCTGCCTGCAGTAGGAAGCCACAACCAGTTATGGGAAGTATTCTTGCCTGTGGGGTTTTAATATGGCCAGTTTCCCACACTTTTCCGTGATTGGCCGGTTTTGGATAGGGTAAGCTATGGGCACACCTGCTTACCTACGATTGGCAGTGCTTAAAGAGGTATACCACTAAGCAGATTGAATTGGCTCCCCTACACATTGCTTACAATTACTAAGTTAAGCTGTGCTGCGGTTAGCATTGATTAATAGTTAATTAGCACTATATTTGCCTTTTGGCAGTGAGATTTATTATTCATTACAGGTTATATATGTGTCTGGTATCCATGACTCGTGTACATACACTGTATGGTGTCATGGGGACTTCTACACTTTATTACAATAACACCTCAAATCTATGCTTACTGCAGTACTCCAGTTCACATATTTATGTTCTGTGGCAGGTTATACAACATCACACTGTACATAGATTCAGTTCACATGTTTGCTTTGATTTTCCTGTGGTGAGGATTAGTTTGCTGATACCTCATTTATATATATTGCTATGATGGCTTAATGGTTAACTACTGTGACTGTAGTGTACAGGGTCCTCAGTTTAAGACTTGCAGATGCTGTTTATTTTGTTGCTGTGCAGAACACGGGTCGTTGGGTACAGAGTGATTAAGGCACTTTAAAGCAGTTGTAAGAGGGTGTGCGCGGGTTTGCGCAGAGTTAAACAATGCTAACTGCCAATTACAGTTTCTTACACTCAGTTAGCTTCTACTTTGCTTAATCTGTGTAGGCAATGCTTACCCCTGTGCACACGCACTTAAACACGCTTACTAGTGCTTATATGTGCTTACTACTGCTTATTTGTGCTTAAACCTGCTTACTAGTGCCTTATTCATTATGACACTGACACTTCACATGTGCATTTAATGCAGTACTTCAGTTCACATTTAAATGTTATTTAGTAGGTTATACAGCAAATAAATGAATAAAAATGTTCATATTCATATTTCACATGCAAAATGGTATGTGCTGTAGTGAGACTCGAACCGGGAATGCCTGCTCATTAGCCAGATGATCTGCCCACTACACTATTGCTGTGCTGCTTCATTTGCATATATCTTCCTTGGTATCCTCTTCAGCCTTTTAAGCTGCTTTAATCATAGCTAAACGATGGGCACACCCGCACACCTATGGTTAGCTGAACTCGGATTTAAAAAAAAAAAATTAAAGGGTTTTCTTCAGTTTATTTATATATACTGTTGCTGTTGTATACATGGGGAACTGTTGGTGGGGATATGTGGACACCTATGAGCCGCCTCGCTCATTTATTTCTACTTTCTGCTGTTCTACTTTGCAGGGGCGTGTTTATTCTGAGAGCTCTGCTCTCAGACACGTTCCCTGCACTCGTACATGCTCCATGTAAGCCTAGGAGGTCGGGTAGCATGCCTTCATTAATATGCATAGCGCGCTGACGTCCTCCTCCTAAGCATCCACTTCAGTGCAGGACTAGACTAGTCCTGCATGGAAGAAATAATGCCTGCACCACTAAAAAAATAGTTATCTTCTGTGTACTTCTTTGGTGCTAGGATGGGATGATATTGAAAGATGAAATGGTCAAACTAATACACTTCAAGTTCTTGCTGTTATATATTTGTGCATAGCATACCTCCTTACCCCTTTTCCAAAAGTCAGTCACCTTCTACATACCCATATAATGTTAGACTAGGGCAACAGTGAACGAAAAATTACCACCATAGTACATGCCAACTTGCTATTGCCAGACAAACATTAACAACATGCCTCTTTGCTCCCTGCTCTCAAAAGATAACTACCTGTATATATGTCTGATACTTCATTGTGTGGATAGTAAAAAAAAAAAATAATAATCATAATAATATATTACACTACCCTAGACAAGTTATAGCAACCTTTTCTGTACATGTTGATTTGATTGAGGGGAAAGTTAAAAAAATAATTACCACATCACCTCAGCTTTTTGTGAACTTTTCTGTGTAAGGCTGGTTCCAGACTACATGCGGCTTAGGGCAGATGTTGAGAATGGGACCCTGTACTTCTTCTTTTGGCTTTTCATGGTTAGGGGTCACCACAGCGGATCACCTGTCTGCTCATGATTGGCAGTGGAGTTTTTATGGTGTTGAGTTGCCAGCTGGCACCCAACCTTCTACAGAAGGCACACACATGCCTAGGGCCAATTTAGTGTCCAATCCACCTACAGCATGTCTTTGGGATGAAACTGGAGCACCCGGAGGAAATCCACACGACCACAGGAAGGACATGCAGACTCTGCACAGAAGGAACCCCAACTGAGGAGTGAACCAGAGAGCCTCTTGCTGTGAGGTGGCAACGCTAGCTGCTGTACCACCTTGGCCATCAAGAATGGGACCCTGTATTAAATGTGTTAAAATCCCCTTATACAGCAAGTGGTTTTAAGGAGCCACCAGGCCTCCAGACAGTCTGTGAGTCTAGATGTACTATGATGCATCTTATGATATACATATATATATATATATATATATATATATATATATATATATATATATATATATAGATTTACTTTATAATCTCGAAATACTAAAATACCGAATTTTAGTATCTTGAGACTATAAAGCCGAAAGCCAAAAAAACTGACACCCACAACTGTGAAATTCAAAATTGCGATCATTCACATACACACACCACCACACAAACAAGCACACATACACCTACCTAATGACACTACAACAAACAAAACAACACACACAAATAGAACATAACAAACAAACACACCTACCATACCTATAAGAGTGGGGGCATTTTAGTATTTTGAGATTATAAAGTGAAACCATATATATGTATATATATATATATATATATATATATATATATATATATATATACATATATAGATTTAGATATAGGTGTATATATGAGTATATGACACTTAGTTGTATACTCATATAATTGAAATGGACAAAATTGACAAAAAAATGGTCGATCCAAGAACAACCCAAAATTTTAATACAAAAACACAATAAATAAATAAATAAAACAAAAACAAAAAAAAGCCCCCTCCACCCCACGTGTGGGGGACTGCACCCAGTATACCCCTTGCTAATTATATATACCATCTCTGAGATTGTTCTACTGTGGGAAATGAGCAAACTGCCCAATCCCCACTGTTCGCCATATCACATAGAAACAAAGCCTGCAATATTCAGTCAGCTGATTTTCGAGCAGCTGTGCTGACTTTTTTCTGTGTGATGATCATAACATTGAATCATGTAAAAGACACCCATATCTATCTGTCCATCTTTATACCTCGCTACCTACCTATATGTATCAGTCTAGCAAAATCAAGCCTTTCTGTGTAAGTTGTACCTTGAATATACAGCATTCTCTTAAAAACTCTCATGTTGCTGCCGGCCATGATCTGAACAAAAAAGTGGTTCTGTTAATGGTTGTCAGGATCACAGCTGCGACTAAAGGGAATGCCCAGAAATTCAGAGCTGTGCAATGCTTTCCTTAGAGAGTGGTGCAGCCACATCTGCTATGAACGGGAGTGCCATGGAAGTAGCAACTTTTTACTTGGCCAAAAAATATAAGTAAATAAATAAAAAATAAAGAAGTTTAAAAAGTGCCCCTGGCCAAATGGTACCCTTGTTGGCCATCTAATTTGCTGTGTCTAAGACTGGCCATTATCTCACTCAACATGATATTTTTTTCTGAGAAGCTGCTATTTTCACACTTAAAAATGATATATATACAAACCTGGAAAATGGCTAACTTAGAGGGGCAATTTTATAGCTTTAAAAGGGCATTTGACTGCATAGACTATGATATACTAAAAGAAATTCAAACAAACAAGCAAGCAAACAAACAAACAAGAAAAGACAAGGTATGTTCTCTAAAGACATTTGCTTATGTTTCACAAATAACTTTGACTAAAGAGCAGAGGTGTTACCTCTGCAAACATAGGTGTTCCCTCAGGCTCATTTGTTACCCCTCCTGTTTTCCTTATTTATTAATGACATCCCATGGCAGCTCCCCATTAGTAACTGTTTACTGTGTCCATGTAGCATAGTCATTATGAGAATATCACCTTCAACACAAGAATTAAATTCCACTCTACAAAATAATTTCAGAAAATCCTGGATTTGGCTGTAAGTGTATAGACTATCCTTAAATGTAAAAAAAAAATCAACAGTAAAGCCACTTGGAGCCAAAAGATATCCTACATGCCGACACAACATGTTAGACTCAAACAAAGAGCCACTCTCAGTTGTTACCTAAAGAAAGGCTTGAATTAACCTTAGACCAAATCCTATTCTTCCTTTCTCATATCAAGATCTAGTCACAAAAAGTTCTGACTCAGTTCAAGGTAGCCTATTAAAATTCACAGTGATAGACAAAGTAAGCCAGACAAGACATTACCATAAATGTGTTGACATCTGGGAATGAATATCCCCTCCCCTGTTGCAGCACTACATTCACTTCATTATCTAGAGATAATACAAAAGACAGAGAAATAAAATTATATTTATCCATCTCAGCCAACAAGAAATCTGGCTTGCTTTCAGTGCAGGTTAGGGAAACCTTCCTTCCTTCTTAATATGCTCACCTGTACGGTAAACTAATGTATATTCAAAAATATCTTAACTAACTTTTCCTTGAGTAAAACATTCTAACCAAACTTTCTTTATTATTCTGAGAACACTGCTGCCTATGCAGAACTTTTCACAGAAACCATGTGCAAGCATGTTAATAGCTGCACAGAGGCAGCAATACCCACCAGGAAGAAATATAGAACTAACTTTTGTGGAATCACATCAATAGGCTGTATAACAGGAGGAAGAAAATCATGGCAGAAATTAGGAGGCGCAGCACCTAGCTGGATAAAAGCACTCTCATCCATCTAAACAAACAACTTGGTGGGCAAATAAAGTCTACCAAAGCTGAATTTGAGGTAAATATGGCCTCCCAGGTAAAGGACAACAACAGGGCATTCCTTAGCTATGTCCAAAACTTCAAAGGCAATACACAATTGTGTGCAGTGCTCATTTAAAATGGAGCCATCTATACTGAGCCAGAAGGTTTAGCAAACCTACTGGCCAACAAATTCAGCTCCAATTTTACCTCTCTCTAACCATCAACCTTCCCTCAGGAAATACCATCAAATATAACTCCCCCTGCTGTCAATAGGGAACAGGTCCTTAATGCTCATTCTAAGGCCAAGAACACTGCATCAATGGGCCCAGGCAATATCCCAGGATGCCTTCTAAATAGTATGAAATATGATCTATCAACCCTCTGGAATTGCTATTTAACTGTAGCCTCCAAATAGGCTTGTGTCTCAAGAATGGAGAACAGCAGCAGTCATCCCTCTGCATAAAGGTGGGCAATCTCCTGACCCTAGAAACTACAGACTCAAGTCTCACTAGTCTCATATGCAAATTCATGGAAAGACTTATCATGGAAATGATCAACAATGACAAAGGAAACCTCCAGACACTGGACCTAACCCAATTTCTTTTCATCAAGGGCAGGTAATGCCTATTCACCTACTTTGACCTGGCTAAGGCATTTGACACAGTTCCCCACTCAGGCATTGTTAATAAACTTAAGAGGTTAGATACAAACCCTTATGTAACCTGGTGGATAGCCAGCTGACTCACAGACAGAACCCAGGAAGTTAGACTTGGGGAGGCCAGTCGCAAGGAGAGTCCCTCAGGTTTTGGTCCTGGGATCGCTCTTTTTTATGTCTCTGAAATCAAGGCCAACATCAAGGGCCTCGGGCTGAGTAAATCTGCAGATGATTGCAAATTAGGAGCTGTCATTGAATCGCCCACAGACACAAATGTTTTCCAACAAGTGCTGACACAGAAAACAACTGGTGCCAGAGCCATGGACTAAAACTAAATACCAAGAAATGCATAATAGTATCCTTTGGGAAGTCATCCACCCCTGGTAATTATCATATTGACAAGACATCCCTAAAAGGTGACCCAGTAGTTTGGGACTTGGGGACAGACATACACAGTAATCTAGTCTTTGACCATCGTGTCTACAGTAGTGAGGAAATCATTCTATGTTGTGCAACTTATAAACAAAGGTATGGCATCTAGGTTCAAGGAAGTCATTGTTCCACTCTGTTTAGCATTCATCAGACCTATCAGTGAGCACAATGCCCCTTTGGAATGTACCCAACCCAGCATATCCAACAACTGGAACGTCCACAGAGGTTCCTCACTAAAAGAATACAGGGTGTAAGTAATGTGTCCTATGCAGACTGCCTCAACGCTATATTCCTGTATTCTGTCTCCTACAGGCTGTTGAGGGGAGCTCTATGCTTTGCATGCAAGACATTGTCAGACCCCACTCTGATGAAGCTCCTGCATATCCGCAAAACAAACAGCACCAGAATTACCTGCTCTAAAGACTTAAACTTTGCCTGTGATATGAATATGACCTGCTGGAGAGACAGGTATGTATGTCAGAGACTACCCCATCTACGGAACAGGCCCCCCATCCATGTGAAGCAGAGTTTCTCCCTAACCCAATTCAAATGTAACTTAGACAATTGGATGGGGAACAGGAAATTCATCCCTGGTTTGGTATCTATGTCTCTAATGGTCACAGACAGCCTGTAAATGGTTCATCTCAGTCCCCTGCTTGTAAATGTTTCACCTCCCAAGCCCCTGCTTACACTTATCAAGGGTACCAGAACTTGTCTGAGATTTAGGATGCATGGTTAGACTTAAAAAGGCCCTTGTAGTTGCTAGCATGGTAAACACCTATTAACCATGAACCTATTCAATGCAGACTGGTTAATTTTCAAACTACCAAAACATACTTTTGTATATATATATATATATATATAATTTCTGATCTCTCTATCTAATGCTTCTTACCCTTTCTCCTATCCCGTGCATACTTCCATACTAATGTTTGCCCCTAACAGTGGCACAGTTGGTAGCATTGCTTCTTCACAGCAAGAGGTTCCACAGTTCACTTCTTAGGTGGGGCTCCTTTTGTGTGGGGTCTCTGCACCTCCTTCAGGAATAGCCACCTGGCAGTGTGAACATTGACTCTAAATGATCATCCCTGTTGATATGACACCCTCAACCTCAGGGGAAAAAAGGGGTTATGGCTGTATTAGTCTTTTAACCTACACCTGTAATTTTCAGTTTACTTACTCAGCTTTATTGTTTTAGCTAAACTTATCACTCAAAGATTTCATTTATTGTTCACTGTAACAATTTGTCATTTAATTTATAGTAACTTACCAATGTACGTATTATGTTCACTAGCCATGCCAGTCTGTGTTTTGTACCCTTTGTGTTTTATCCAACTGTTAATCATTTCAATGTTTTGTATTCTCTCTATGGAAACATTCACAGTCCCCTCTGCCCACAACTCATACCATTCCTTGTTCCTCCTCCTCCCTCCATCTACTTTTCTCTTTCCCTCTAATTCGTATTTATTTTCTCACTTATGTAAAGTTTCTCTGTATTCTTTTTTTCTCACTTCTACTTGATTTCAGTCTGTCCTAATCAAAGCTGTTTGGCTTACCTATATAGTCTATGGCATTTATGGCTGAAACTATTTTTGTTTCATATTACTTATTTTACTACTCTTAGTGTATTTTTAATTTTAATGCTTACTTTCTGTTATTAACCCTGCTGTGTCATATGCTTCCCCTCTTTAGCATTACTAGGACCTTTTCTCCCCAGACATCCTCTGAAAGAGGCTGTTGCCCAAACAGATTGCCCTGGTCAACAAATGTAAATAGGTAAATAAATAAATTATTATGGTATTCTACTAATGTATCTTGCTTATGTTTGTTTTTCTTGCCTGTAAGGCCTAGGTTGTGTCTGTAACAGGTCTTGTTACGATTGTAATTAATGTAAAACTAAATTAAACTAAAAAATAAAATAAATGTTTGCATGCCACAGTTATGAAGATATGTTAATCTGCATAAGAACTACACCTATTATAAAATAAAATTCAGCTGGATCCTTTCCTCAGCCATAAGGTTGTAGTCCATATGTTAGCACTTGTCAAGAATAGGCAAAATTTCTCCTTTTGTTTTCTATAAACTCTGCCATAGATGAAGCAAAGTATGGGATGTGGATGCAAAGCTTTGTAACATTTCTTGGGTTGATGAAAGGCATATGCATTCTAGTAGGTAACATTCTTATGTCCTGGGAATTACATCAGTGTGCAAGATGTTATTCTGAAAAGAAGGAGGGAAGGAGACAACATCACATGCAGAATTCTCTAACCCAGTCACCAGCACAGTGCAAACTCAAAAAAAAAAAAAATCTGGACTGCATATTCTAGTGTTAGGCACAGTGCTTACTGTAGATAGAATTATATCAGAATATGGTAGAAACACAGGAAGTGATGGTTCTCATAGCAAGGAAGCAGCTACATCTTGAATTTTTGGTGGATATTTTACATCAGGTTAGCAGATTTTTTGTTTGGACATTTGAAATGCTGTAAACTATCAGTAAATATTGGTTTTTTTTCGTTTAGATGTTGTAATTAATTAATATTTTTTGATTTTGGTGTATATTGTATTTGCCTGTTTGAGACAGTAACAGGCATGCTTGCTATAAACTGAAACAAATGAAGTTAGCATATTATCAGATTATAACAAAATAAATGATAATAATAATATTTGATTATATGTATCAAAAAGAAAGAGAGATTACATGCGGAGAGGGTAATATCAGTATTGCACCCCAAACCACCAAAAGTATGTTCTGTAGACATGGTATAGCTGCAACTGGTGAGGTAAAATCTCTCACGTGTCACTTACCTGAAGCACAAGATGGTGAGGAACAAAAAGTAAATCACTGTTTTCCATAAGAAATCTCAGACAGTGCAGTTTGTAAGTGTGCATCAGTGTGCATTGGCAGGGATTCCCTTGTTTTGGGAGATTTGGCCTTTCCTTCAATTTTGTGCAAAACAGATTTGATATATAAGTTGTGGAGGTGTCAGAAACTTGTGACCCACATCTAGGGGTGCAGGGAGGCTTTCACCCCTGTCAGAACACTTGCAGCTTAATTTTTTTGCTCTTCTGTATTTTGGCATCCATTTGTGGTGTTTTTATTCCTTGACATTGTGATGTATGATATTTATGTATTTTTGTCTGTTATGATACTCTCTCACCATTTTTGCTTTAGCAACTACTGCTATGTATTTCAGAATTTCTTATTGTATTATAAGCTGCAGTGGTGGTGCTGCGGTAGTGTTGTCGCCTCACAGTAAGACGTTGTCCTGTTCGATTCTCAGCTAAAGCATCTTCTGTGTGGAGACATGCGTGAATGGGCGTACCTTCGTTGAAGGTTGTGCGTCAGGGCTGGCAACTCGGCATGTAAAAATCTACTGTCAATCATTAGTGGACCGGAGTTCCACTGTGGCGACCCCTAACCTGGAAAAGCCGAAAGACACAACACAACTTTATTTTGAAGCACATAGTACATATATACTTGGCTATTAATATATTTGTTCCACGTAGTATAAAATCCATTCATCCATCCACAACCCCCTTTTTCCCCATATGGGGTCAACAGTAACAATCATCTAGAGCCAATTTTTCTCACTGCCAGGTGTCTAACCCTGTCCAGATTGTGCTTTGATATCATGCACACATGCTCTCAGCCATTTTATTGCTTCCTATGTACCCTACTTCATGTCTTTGGAAAGAAACTGGAACACCCAGAGAATACCCACATGAACACAGGGAGAAAATGAGAACCTCTTACTCTGTCGTAACAACATTACCCACTGCACTAGTGACACTGGTAATCTAAAGAAGGTCTTCTTTAAATCTTACTGTAAAAGTCAATGAAGATAGGTACTCTGACTTTTAAAAGAAATTAGAAATTATAGGAAAGCAAAATTAAGTCATGAAAGCGTTTTACTTAGAAAGTACAGCATATGACTTTTAATTGAAATGTATGTGTATATATATATATATATATATATATATATATATATATATATATATATATATATACACACACACACACACACACACACACACACACACACATGTATATATATTTTTTCCTTAATGAAAATAATCAGAAAAAAACTAAATGAAAACTTCAGCCAAGCTAGAACTTGCAATGAGTGACCTCCCAAACCTCCTGTAACAGAGGCACATGGGATATATGCAAATGGCCCGAAACACCTGATGTTCATAAGGGTCATTTGCATATATACCATGTGCGTCTGTTACAGGAGGTTTGGGAGGTCACTCATTGGAAGTTGTAGCTTGGCTGGAGGTTTCATTTAGTTTTTTTCTGACTGTTTTTTCAGTGTGACCTTCTAACTCTCTGTTTTAATTCCTTAATGAAAATGGTAAAAACGTTTTCCTTTCTGTCCTTCTTACCACTTTGTAAAACTCTTAACAGGTTAAGAGCTGTTTTTGTAGTGTGCGTGTGTGTTTATTTTTCTTCATGAGAAAATTTAAATCCACAAGTGCTTGTTAGCTTAACTTTTATATGTTTTAAAATATGTTATAGAACATCATTTGCTTGTACTTTTCTAACTGTACTAGAAGTGGCACGAGTCAGAATACAAAAACTGGGCTATTTTACTGAATTGCTGCAATTTTTCTCTACTTCAGATTCGTTCTTCAATTACAACAATGCTGTTTCCAGGAAGGGATTTCAGTTGGCTAAGACATGTCATAATTGCTATTGGACTCATTGCCTTTAATGACCTTCTTGTCATATTTGTACCGACGATAAGGGACATATTTGGATTTATAGGTAAGGTACAGGACCATCATATTTGTTAGCAAAACAGTTCATTTATTTGTTGCATTTCTATCAAAAGTTGTTAATCTGCATATGGTGATGTTTTCTTTACAAGTAAAATCATACATTGATATTTTTTTTCATTTATCAACTGTATGTTAGTCTGTACAGCGACTAGAGCTACTTCTAGAAAAAGTGCCTGGTGTCTAACACTTAACATGCTAGCTAAATAAAACGTATCAGGCTGATACAATTTCTACTGAATATTGTGCATTATTTAAAACATTCAATACACATTTCTTTATTACTTCCAGGAGCCTCAGCTGCTACTATGCTGATCTTCATTCTCCCTGCAGCTTTCTATTTACGACTTGTTAAGAAGGAACCTCTAAGATCCCCTCAAAAAATTGGGGTAAGGTCACTATACTTAAATAATTTTTTTCTTTAAGGTTATATGCTTCATCGCAATTTGCCTATATTTGGTTTGTTGGATTGAAGGTAGAATGATGTAAGTTATGCTGAAATAAGGCTGGCTGGTCTTACTAAGGTGGCCTAGCAGAGTCATGTGTGAATTGGTCTGTCATGTATAAACGAGGCAGCTGTTCAATACTTGTGAATATTTACAGAAGGTGCAAATTATAATGGGAAGAAATGCCACAGACATAGCATTGTGTCTCTATGCATTTCTATTGTTTTGTCGAGTAGAAAGGATAATAAGTTGTCAGGTGCTTGCTTGTGTTGTAGCCCCTGAATCTGCTGTAGATATATATTTTTTTAAATTTGGGAGTACATTGAATAAAGATCTGCTTTTTTACATGACAAAGATATAGAGTAGCACTTTTTACTTTTTTTCAAGTCTGTATATTCCTGTATACACTTTCTGAGTATCAAAAGTAGTGTTTTAATTATTAATTTTTCATTATTTTGCATTTGTTTACCAGGTTTGTCTGACTGGGTTTAGTAGAAAACTTTTATTCAGTGGAAACTCAGGGAGAAAAGCTCCAACATATTACAAGCATTTTTAAACAGACATTCAGTAATTGCATGAATAAATATTAAGTAATATACATTAACAATTACATAGTATGCCACGGTGGTACGGCGGTAGCGTTGTTACCTCACAGCAAGAGGTTCTCCTGTTCGATTCTCGGCTTGGCTTGGGAGTGCCTTCTGCGTGGAGTCTGCATGTCCTTCCCGTGGTTGGGTAGCATTCGAAAGACATGCGTGTGTAAATGGGCGTGCCTTCGTTGAAGGTTGGGTATCGAGCTGGCACCTCAGCATTTTGTAAAAATCAACTGCCAATCATTAGCGGACTGGAGTTCGGCTGTGGCGACCCCTTACAGGGAAAAAGCCGAAAGACAAACATACATTAACAATTACATGTGCGTTTGCTAATTAGATTACATTCATATGTAGTAAAGGCAACTGTTACAGCATAAAAGATAACTTATGCATTTAGTAGATGTTAAACATTGAGCATTTGAAGAGGTGTGTTAGTGGCTTTGTCAGGTATGTAATAAATCTTGTGATTATTGATTAGAAATTCAAAGAAATGGAAGTGAGGGAAGGAATTTGGTAGTGCAGAAGATGTTAATACTGTGGTTGAGAGGTGGGGCATTAAGCAGGTTCAGATACACAGATAGATGGATCTAGGACTACTGAACAAAAGTTCAATAGTCAAAATCCACAATCACCAAACACACTTTAACGAAAGCACTTTCACCGAAAAAACGCTTCCGTTAAAGTGTGTTTAAACAAAAAAGAATAAAACATTACTTTTACATTTTTTCAGGGGGGCAAGCCTCCCTGCATCCCCCATGTGGGGGCTGTGCCCCCCACACCCCCCTGCTTAAATATTCTCACTCCGAGGTCGCACTACAGTGGAGAAAAGGGAATTTTCCCTTATCCCAACTGTAGTGCGATCTCCGCAACATGCATACTTATGTGAAAGTGCCTTTTGGTGAAAAGCACTTTTGCGTAGATGTGCCCGGCTGAATCTGTTTCGGTTATGTTGCCGTTCGGTGATCCGTACAGATCCCAGATAGATAGATAGATAGATAGATAGATAGATAGACAGATAGATAGATAGATTACTTAGATATTGATATATGGCTGTCATAAGGTTTATATTAGAAGTATAGAGGTGGGGGGACAAGCAATGCGACATATGTGTATTGCTCAGAGTCATTAGTAAAACCATTCAGGTGATAATGACAATAAAGCAAGCTGTTTAAAGTTGTCATTTGACTGTAGTACAGCTGTTCAGAGGTTATTTTGTTATAAGGATACGTTAGATGCTGTGACTGCCTTGTGTTATTTCAGCCCATCAGTATCTTGAGCTAGCATGCCTTTCTTCTATTTATAGTGTCATGCAGGAACACATTAAAGAAAATTGACTTTAGCACAAGCTAGGGAAACAAAGTAACATGAACAACGTGTATATTTGGTAAAATAAAGAGCTTTAGTTGCATGGAGCCACATAGGCATTCATCATTATAACATAATGCCCAGTCATTCCATTTTATATAATAAGAAAATTTCACTTAAGATGATTCCATCTCAGCTGTTTCTTAGAGAATGACCATCATGTCTGATATACTGCTTAGTCCATTCAAACCGTATTGCTACAGCAGGTCTTAGCAAGGTGTGGGATTCCTTTTAATATTTATAATTGCCTGAATGTTTTCTCTTTTTCTCCCTCTGGGATCAGTACTTTGGGAAGCTGTACATTCTTCTTGATGAGTTTTTTAGTAGGTTAGTGTGCAGTTTATTGTTTACTTCAGTACCATATAACATTATGTATAAAACATCAAGAAGTAGTCCCATTTACATTGGGTAAATTAACATTTAGTGCACATAAAAGACTACGAGTGGCAGTTCAGACAAGATTAGTGTGCATCTTTCTAGTATCTTCTACACTGGCTACCATTTGCACATTAGTTAGCTCCTTTAGACCACTACTCAATTGCAGAATAGGCTGTGTTTGTTTCAGAAATGTATTTCACTTGTGAGAGTTGCAAAACAATGTCAAGGGCCTTGAATTCGGTCTCCCTTTCTTGTAAAGAATATTGCTTTTAGTATTTCAAGAAGTGGGTTCTGATGACATACAGCCTTTCTCCTCAAAACTTTGTAGGTTTTAGAGATTGCTGGACCCCTTGTTTTACACAAAAGATGGCCATATGGATAGGGAGTAGGCATATATTTTCCTGTTGCATAAATTGGCTCATAGGTAAGTACTAGGCTAACTGTCCTTGCAGACCATTTTAAGTTTAGCCAATTTTCCCTTCAAAGGTGATACAATGCAAAAGGATCCTTTTCTTCTATCGTTTCCAGAAATCTCACTTTTAATGTTGTTTCTTCTAACTCTTAGTTCTTCGCTTCAAGAATTGTAAAGTTTTTCCTTTAAGGAGAAGATTTTCCTTGTGAAGATAAGCTCAGAGCTACTTTTGTTAAAATGGTTTTCATTAGGATGTAGGCCTCTGTCTCTGTATCTCTTACTTTATGTTTTCTAATGACACTTTACTTGACCCATTTTTTTAACATGCTGAAAGAGGTCTTTATGGAAACAGTATTCCTTGCTAATTATCTGTGTATAGTGTCTCTGCAGTGTTTCACTAGCCATTCCAAAAAGTAGGATGATGCAGACTCTGACACACACACACACATACATGCATATGTGTGTGTGTGTGTGTTCATATCACAAAATATGTAAAAAAAAAACTACTGAAAACATACGACACTGAAAATTTATAATATACTGAATCACAAAATATCTAATAATTGTACCCAACTGAATGTACCTAGTATCATAAACTTCAACTCCAAAACCGAGATCAGGTATCAAATTGGTAGTGATACAGTTAGGGAAAGTGTTTTTAGAAACGTAACATGCAGAGTTAAGGTTAGGTGCAGGGTTAGAATTAGCATACACACACACACACACACACACACACACACACACACACACAAACACACACACACACACACACACACACACACACACAACACACACACACACACACACACACACACACACACACACACACACACACACACACACACACACAAACACACACACACACACGTGCACACACTCCAACACATACACGTGTTTATGTCTGTGTGTGTCGATGATTAGATAGATAGATAGATAGATTAGTTAGATAGATAGATAGATAGATAGATAGATAGATAGATAGACAGACAGACAGACAGACAGACAGATAGATAGATAGATAGATAGATAGATAGATAGATAGGTAAATAGATAGATAGATAGATGGATAGATAGGTAAATAGATAGGTATAAAGAAAGAGAGAAAGAGATAAGTATTATTATTTTATATTTTTTCAACTCGGGACTGAAAGTACAATCTCTCTATGTCTTGACTGCTTCTCATTTATCACATGATCTTACACCATAGATTAAAAATGAGTCATAATGCACATTAAAATGCACTCCCATCATTACAGTTAAATTATATGAGATAATCCAGCATGTTTTATTAGATTGCATTAGAGCTCTGAATATGTCCTTATAATTTACAAGGCTGTCTGTAAAGGTTTGAAAATGAACTTTGCAGATTATTGCTTCAGCATTATGCTTTGAGTCTGTTGACGTTAAGACATTTATCTTGTAGACATGTTTAAGTTCTAAGGCATAGCAAGTGTGAACTTGTGACATAATTTATTGCACAAGCTAGGCTGATGTCTGAAGTGAACTATGTGCTTCCATCACAACACAAGGCTTGTTATATCGGCATTATATATAGACTGCCTTGTGATTTCTGTTAATACATTTCCTGAAACTCTTTTTGCATTACTTTTAGACATGTTGCTAACACTGGGTTAAGACGGGATCCTTTAGATACAAGAACTAACAAAAATGAATCCATGTACATGTAGTACATATCTTACATTGATGTAGACATTAAATTAACATGAGGATAGTTGTTTGTCTTGTACTGATAGCAAAGAATACAGAATAGTTATAAAAATCTGAAAGGTAATTTAAACAGTAGAAAGAAAGACAGCTGACATCAGAGGGAAAAATTTCAACATTTTGAACTAACAAAGCAGATTTGAATATATCAAGTAAATTTATGCATAGAACTGAAAGAGTGGGTGGTGGAATGCCAAGTACGTAAGTGACTTGTCAGGGCTTGGAGAATCAGAGAAGATGGCTGTAAATATCAGGTAGAACTCCTAGAAAGACACTGTATCATGGATTCAAAATATACTGAATAATTTGCTGTAAAATTCAGCAGTGCTTCCACTCTGTGTGTCTCAGACGAGACTTCAGCTGAGACAGGCCTAAGAAAGCAGAGAAGATGAGAGCAAGAATGTTGCCAGATACAGATGTTAACCTTCTAGAGCAGTGCAGCCGAATGCCAAAGTTCCAGGTAGGATTATCAGTTTGGATGCTTTTAATAATGTTACATTAGCTTCAAAAAAGAGAGCAGGACTTTACTGAATAAGTTCCTGATCCATTCTAGAGCTGGTATCCGTTATAACAGCCTACCATTATTTTATATGCTTTCAAATAATTTTGGTGCCACTGTTTCCATTTTAAGAAGGGGAGTAACCTGTATAGAAGATTTAACAAAAAAATAATTACTGCGCAAATCATTCCAAAGCTAGTCTGGGTCACTAAGTTTACTTCAACATGACACTTGATCTTGTTACACAACAGTCCTTCCAGCTGTAAAATGGCTTGGAAATGAGACACCACTGTAATTGAGCTTCACTTCTCCAGGGGCTATTCTGGGCTAACAGCTTTGGCTGTGTTGGCAGTGCCTGTCATAAAAGTTATTTATACACATGTATATGCATATATTTTTTTCTTAAGGGTAATTTCAGCAGGCAAGATTTTGCATGGTAACAGCAAGGGATAAAGAGATTCTTGTTTTTGTCACATATGCTTCCTGCCTGCATACCACCCATGCAAGTACACATACATGAATGCATACACAGACATATGCAGAGCCACATAGACGAACACGCCCCCCACACATGCACAGATGCTTACACATAAACATCCATACATACACACATACCTCCCCATATAAAATATATGGTAAAAATATTTAAATGATCAAAGTTATTCCGCATCATGATCTTCCTCTATAGAATCCATACACGTCCTGTTGGTCATTTTTTGTAGCACTTTGCTACATGAATAGACAGTTCACTAAGTTTAAAGAGCTGCCATGTTTGTGTGTCCTTACTTTATATTCAGTCACTGTTTTTGAACCCTCTGCTTTACAAAGATGTCAGTCATGAAACTTGATTAAAAGGTTTATACTGTACCCCATGTTGTCCTTAATAAGTTTCTAGCTCATTAGCTCACTTTAGAAATATTTACGTAGTCAAACAAGGCTTATGTAGCGACCGGAATAGGGAAAATACTGCCAAGGAGTTCCAAGTATAAAAATTAATTTATTAGAATCAAAAAGTAAATTGCAGTAAATTCTGATCAAGCACTTTTGTCCTTTAAACTCACAGGACTTCTTCAGAACCAAAAGAGTGAATGAGTGTTCACATCACATTTAAAGCAGAAAACAGTCACATGCCTAATAGCATAATGCCCATCTTAAAGTGCCAGAGCTCACTGAAAAACACTATAATCATATGTCAACAGTTAACAAAATAAAAATTATATGCTTTTTTTCTACTCTATTATGAATTGTTTTAAAATAGATATACTAAATGCTTAATAAATAAAACCAGTTTTAAAAATATTAGTGACCAATCATAAATTAAATAAATAAATTAATCATAGCTACACTTTGTGTAATAGAAACACCTTTTTACCTATATCAAGTGTTTACATATATTTTATGTTGAATATTGAAGTCTTATGTTACGAGAGACAGAGTGTTTGTGTGTGTGTGTGTGTGTGTGTGTTTGTAGATATATATATATATATATATATATATATATATACACACACACACACACACACACACACACAGACACACATGGGCATGTGTGAGAAAAGTCTGCAAAATTTTATAAAATAATATGTTAAAAATATTATGTAATATTGCCACAGGTATTATGCTAGAACAAATATCAATGTATATCATAACAGCTGTCATACAATTCCCTTTGTGTAAAAAAACTTTTGATGATGAATTGCTTTGTAAGACAACATATTTCTTTTCCAAAATATATAGGCACTGTTTTAAGGCACCACATTTATGTGTTCCTGTTTTCCCTTGTGTTGTGGTCTCTAACTTTTTATTAATTTTAAAAATATTTTTCAAATTTGTATCTACTTTAAGTACAAAACTGGGTGTCTCCCGTATTAAATTGATGATTTTTTCATCAGATTTGAATACATTTTATCTCTATCGCCTCGGCACACTCAGCCTTCAATGGAGTACAAAACTAAACACTCAATCACGATAGAGTTAAGGATAATAAACAGATGTTTATGGTTATTAATTATGACCTGATAAGTGAAGAAGTTATAGCAATTTTTAAGCAGAAATGGAATTTTCTTTTTAGGTTCAAAGAATTTTCAGAACTTAGTAGATATCTGACATTTTCGTTTAGAAGAGGGAGGAACATAAAAGATAGAATAGTACATAGTAAATTTTTTATTCCAAATGAAAATATAAAAAATATGCCTAAGTCTGTAGGAACATATGCATGTGGTAAATGCATTTCATGTAAACATGTGGTTCGCACTTTTGAAACAATAAATGGGAATAGATTTAAAGTTTTTGGTAAGTTTAGCTGTATTACAGAATGTATTATTTATGCTCTTAAATGTCCATGTGGAAAATTTTAGATGGGAGAAAGTAAGAGGGCTTTTAAAATATGGCTGCAAAAGCACTTGAGAGATATTAAAAATAAAAAAAATAGAAAGCCCCTTAGCTCAACATTTTTTGGACAGCCATGGTGGGGACCCTGAAGGTTTGCAGGGGACCATTTTGGAAAAAATAGAGAAAACAAATACATGTATGAATGTAAAAAAGAAGCTTTTATATAAGGAGCACGTTTTATATTAAAGTTTGACACTTTAAATCCAGGAGGAATAAATGTGGCTTGTAATTGGAAGGTTTTAATATAATTGATAATATACTAATTATGGCACTAATTTAATTGACTTAATTTAATGAGTAGTGATGTATAAAATATGTGATTGAGTGTTTAGTTTTGTACTCCATTTTAGGCTGAGTGAGCCGAGGTGCTAGAGTTGGATAAATAAAACAGTTTTATGGTCACTGGTTTGTCGTATTTTGTCGTCTGCTACAGTTGTTGTGAGCTGTATCTTGAATACATTCTAATTTTTTCTCACAGTTTCTTTAAAGATACTAGAGCCATAAATATATTTTAAAGTGAGGGGTATCGTAAAATTCTTCCCCTTTTGTTTCTTTTCCAAGCATAGTAAAATTATTCATATTCTGTCTACTAGATGTACCTAAAAGTTGAAAATATTTCTTACCCCATTCATTAGTAATTTCTTCACTATGTTTATCAACCATATCAAAGGGGTAACCTCTTTCTAAAAACATCTTAACTAATTTTTGTTTCTCTTTATGGAAAAGTTCATAAGTGGACTTCATTCTAGCAAATCTAACAAGTTGTCCTTTTCCTATATTTTTCTTACAAAATCCGAGGTTGACAGCTTTTATAATGTAAGTATGTATTTGAAGAAGTTGGTTAACAGTATAAAGTTGAAAAAAAATGAATTCTCCATAGTAAAAATGGTAACATCCAGATATCAAGATACTGCATTAAAATTTTAAAAAAGAAGTACTGTTGTTAATGTAATTGAAAAATTAAACCAAAGGATAAAAAATATCAAGGTAATTTAAATATAGGTTCAAACCAGCCTTGTTGCAAGTTGAATTAAATGTAAAATTGTTATCCTACCTTAACATTAACAAATCGGTGTCAATCAGGGCATAAACATCCCCTATCACTACACCCTGTTCTGTTTGTAGTATTCCCCTTTGAAATAAATAAAATTGCTCTGAAAAATAAGCTCCATTAATTCCACCAAAAGTTTAATAACAGTGTTGTTAATTGTGTAAACTTTAAAAGAGCATCTTTAAAAAAATTCCAAACCCATATCATGAGATTAGAAAATAGATCAACCACATCTATAATCCAAAAGCTTATTTTCTCTTTGTAATGTTCCTGGGTAAGTTTTCCCAAAAATGCCACAAGTCTTTAAAAATTGTGTTTGGCTCCAGTAAGTACAACTTTCAACATTCCCTTCATGATTACTGCAAGGAGGTAGGTTTTAGAATGCTGAGCTGCCACTATCAGTCTATAAGGAGCGTCAAGACTGTTCCTATGTACCTTCAGAATTCTCAGTAGAGTGGCCATAATAGGGTTCTTATTTATCAAAAAATTATACCAGTGAAGTGGAGTGATATGTTACGATAAAACATCATCCAAGAAAAATCTTTCCATACATTTTTCTGTAAGCTATACTAATTTCATTCTTGGACAGTGGAATATATATCTCTGTTTCTTGTAACTTATTAAAGATTTTTCCAACATAGTCCATTTGATCTACTATTACCATTCCTCCCCATTTATTGGGTTTCATAATTTCCACAAGAAAATCTTTAACTCGTGTGTATAATAAAACTGATTCACTTTTTAAAGGTTAGGTCATTTTAATTGTCATTGCTTAATATGTTTACAAAAGTCTTTTTCACAGGCCTTTTCAAAAGTAGCAACCAGATTGTTTGTAGCTGGGTTATATATACATTTATTCTTAAACTTGCCTTTAATAATGCATGAGTTAGTGCCCCCATCCTGATACTTGATAATAATAGCTAAATTCAGTTTTCTGTGGTATAGTTCAAGTTCCACCAGTAAGTCTGCAATATCCATCTTTCTTTGCAGAATAAATGTAAAGCCCTTTAAAAATAAGGTAAAACAATCCTGATTAACACTCATCCCACTATAGTTAAAAATATTCAGTAGTATTCCACCAAAAGATTTGGAAATATGGTCTTCTTCATTTAGTAATAATTTACTCAGTTCTTGCTGAATCCTCTTCTTTTGTTTCCTCTTCCTCTTTCTTTCCCTGTATTTTTTCTCCCTGGCATAGTTCATAGGTTCATAGTTTAGTACTAAGCTAACTGCCCTTGCGAGCCATTTTAAGCCTAGCCAATTATCCCTTATGAGACTCAAACCATGCACCTTGTGTTTGTAAGGCAAATACCTTAGCCATTAAGCCACCCCCCAATGGGATGTTTGATTGTACTGTAAATTGTCCAGAGGAATTTTAACTATATGAGTAACAGCTTGGCTCCTTAATGTTTCTCATCTTTGGGGTAAAGTGGGTAAAGTAAAGGGTCAATATAGTTAAAGGCTGCATTAATCTGTTCGACTTTGCCCTGTTATGAATGGTTTTGACCAAGCTGGACAGCTGTGTTCTGTACCACATCTTCAGTTTTATCAATTGTTCCTTCATTGTTAGCTGTGTAAGATTTGAAAGTAGTGTTATGTGTTGTAGTTCAAGTTTTTAACCGGAAGCAGATCTGCTGTTTTCATTCCATATTCATTAGCATCCCTAATTTTCCTGCTTTTTTAACTTATTCAATTTAACTAATTCATCAGTTTTAGTAAAAATATTGCCATATTTAAGTATATAATAATCAGACAATAAGTTCTTTAAAATTTTCTCATTTAGCAAATGTATTTCATCCATTAGTTGCTTAATGTCCATTGTTATATTTATTAAAAAACTGTATCAGTTCATAGCCACGACTGTTGAACATGGCTACAAGTTCTGAATAGCTACCTGTCTCTAGACTAATACCATTATGGATTTTAATCAGTCTACATCCTCTAGGGACACGTTTGGCAACCTGCAAGTTACACACCTTCACCAATTTCTTTTCCAAAGTTAAAATCATCTGTTTCAGATTTTGTCCTGACAATTGGACTCTGAGGTTGTCTTTGGGCCTGTGAAACAAAAATTATTTTTCAACTAAGTCTCCAAACCAGTAGACTTGCAAACCTCCATATCAGTTATCAACCATCTACTGGAGAGTTCTGAGACTCTGTAACTACAAGCACCAGATCATCCTGTCTGTGTTGAGAAAGACCCATAGGAATAAACTCTTTAGCTGCATTTCTTAATGTTTGTTGTTCTTGTCTCTGTCTTTCCAAATCATATTTACTTACAATGATGTTAAGAGATTGTAGAGTGGAAGAAATCTGCATACATTGTTGTATGAGAAATACAACTAACTTAGGCAATTCACCAAATTGTCCACTCTCTTCATTATCCAAAACTTGGGAATTTAGTAGAAAGCTTGTGCATTGAATGTTAAGCAGGTAAGTCTTTCCTCCATTTTCATTCTAAATCCACCAGCTACTCAAAATGCTCAAAAAAGACTTGTTGTGACTTTCGGCTTTTCCCGGTTAGGGGTCGCCACAGCGGAACTCTGGTCCGCTAATGATTGGCAGTTGATTTTTACGTACCGAGTTGCCAGCCCTGACACACAACCTTCAACAAAGGTATACCCATTCATGTATGTCTCCACGCAGAAGACGCTCTAACTGAGAGTCGAACCGGACAGCATTTTACTGTGAGTTAAACAGACAAAATACATGCATTTTACTGTGAGGCGACAAAGATTAATAATGCAAAAATGGAGCATGTAATCTTGCAGTCAAATTACACAAATAATCAAAACATAGCTATCAATTTTTATATTGGCAAGACTGAGAGAATGTTATACAAAATAATTTATGAACATTATTGTGACATATTAAAGAAAAACACCAATAGTGCCAATTACACTACAAAAAGAGAAATGTTTAACACCAGGGGTTGTTTATGTGGTGATATGTTCAGGATGCCTGGGTTTTTATGTAGGCAAAACTGAATGACTGCTCAGAAAGAGAACCTATGAGCATAATTATGACATAACTAAGAAAAATTCAATGTGCTATACAAACATTCATTAAATAGTACTAATTTTCAAAAGTTTTGTTTTGGTATACTTAAAAAGGTACCTAGAGACCCAAAAGAAGGTGCATGGGAGACCAAATTAAAGTACAGAGAGCTTTTCTAGCAACTCAAGTTGAATGCCAGCAGCTACTATGGGCTGAATGAATATGTGTCTTTTAAACCTTCAGTTAACATCAGCAAAGCTTTAATTTATTTTATTTTTATTTTGGATTTTATTGTTTGAACTAATTAGTATTTCACTATGAAGATAAAAGAAATTTTCAACATTGACATGTATTATTCATTAATTATTAACATATTGTACCATACACATTTTTAAAAAACTAAGGTACTCTTAAGCAAGTGATGAGTTGATTTTTTTTAAATTGGGAATTGTACACAACAGATAAGGTTCAATGCATCACAAACCTATGAAATTACAAAGGTGCAGTATACCATGAAGGACCTTCAAATGTTTTCAGGAAGTGATGTCACAGATTTTATAAAAGGAAGTTGACTTTTTATGTAAGTATTCTGATGTAGTCCCAGGAAGTGTTTGGGATGAAAGCACTCAATATTTTGGGTTTTATTTTAAGTAAACTAATTTTTATTTAGTGCAAGCTCTGGTTTCTGGCTCCATCCTCCTTCATGCTTAATATTTCTGATTACTTGTTGAGTGTGTACATCACGCTGATTGATTTTGATTAATAGTGCTTTGCTTACACATATTTTGGAATGTAAAAATTTCAAAAACTTTTGTTTTAGAATCATTGAAATTGCTACACCAGACGAGAAAGGTGGCCAGTGGAAGACACATATTGAATTTAAGGAGTTGATTTGACAATTAATATTGAGTGCTGCATCCCTATCAGGGTTAAACGATTATATTTCCATTAATTCAGTATTGAAATTAAGGGCAGCTAAGTTGTAATTAATTTACATGAATTTATTTGAATTTTAATTAACTAAATAATTAAATATTTATTTTATTTGGTTGGAGATATTTTGCGGTTGTGACTTACTGATTACATACAATATATATATATATATATATATATATATATATATATATATATATATTTTTTTTTTACATTTCACATACTTTTCTCGCAAATACATTATGTGGTTGTGTTTGTGCACATATGGATGAATGTATATGTATGTGTGGGTATATATATATATATATATATATATATATATATATATATATATATATATATATATATATATATATATACTCAACATTAGACTTCACTATTCAACATAAAATATAGGACGTCGATCGAGCTGGCACCTCAGCATTCGTGGAAATCTACTGCCAATCATTAACAGACCGGAGTTCCGCTGTGGCGACCCCCTAACCGGGAAAAGCCGAAAGACAACAACAATAACAACAACAACATTCAACATAAAATATACATAAATACTTGATATAGGCAAAAAGGTGTTTCTAGTACACAAAGTGTATTGGCAAATTATTTATTTATCTAATTTATAGTTAATGACTAACATTTTATAATTGGTTTTATTTATTAAACATTTAGTGTGTCCTTTTAAAACAATTCATAATACACACTACTAGAATGGAAAAAATATAGTATTTTAATTTCATTTTTAACCATTGATATATGATTATAGTGTTTTTCAGTGAGTACTGGCACTTTAAGATGGGGATTATGCTGTTAGTCATGTGACTATTTTCTGCTTTATATGAGCTGTGAAGACTCATTCACTATTTTGGTTCTGAAGGAGCCATGTGAGTGTAAAGGACAAAAGCGCTTGACCACAGTTGACTACAATTTACTTCTTGATTGTAGTAAATTGATTTTTACTCTTTGAACTCCTCTGCAGTATTTTCCTTACTGCAGTCAGCACTTGAGCCTTTTTTTGATTATAAGTGTCATTTGGCTGCATGGTGATGCACTCTTTTTAGGTTCTTAAATATTTGCATATCTTACACCATTTCTTTTTCAAATATATATATATATATATATATATATATATATATATATATATATATATATATATATATATATATATATATATATATGCTCGTACACACATACACACACACACACGCACAGATGTTGACACCTATTTATCTTTACTTGATAAATCTTTAATAACTTTCTTATTAGAGTGTTGGCAGCTAACACCTATAGGAATAAAACATCTACAGATGCTAGAAGAGCACAAAGGTCTTGACATAATAAGTAGATAAATAAAAATAAATAATGTTAGTGACCTTATGGGTTTATGCAGTAAATGTACAGACTAGATGTCTACTAGTAGCACTAATATAGGGTCTATATTAGAACACCGAACATTTAAAATGTCGGGTGTTCTAATATCGTAAATATCGAAGTAACAGGAAACCAAATTCTTTCCTAAGGAAAGAATTTGGTTGTCCGTTTCTGTTGCTTCGGTAGTTTCAGAGCTCTGGTGGAAAGTTATGTGTCGGGTTCAGGTAAGTGTGCGATTGTGTGGACGTGTGGGTTAGGGCGGGTTAGGTGAGTTAGGGTTAGGGCATGGGTCAGGTAAGAGTGCGATTGTGTGGGCATGAGGGTTAGGGTGGGTTAGGTGAGTTAGGGTTAGGGCGCAGCTGAGATGACTGTGCAATAGTGACGGACCTTAGGGTTAGGGTTTGGGTTAAGGTAAGTGGATAGTTAGTGGTGTATGTATAGTTTAGTGTAGGGTTAGGTGTACGAGTTTAGGTGTATGTGTGTGGATTGCTGTTTGTTTGTTGTGCTTGTGTTGTGTGTATGTGTTTTGGAACAGCAAATTTTTTCCCTAGGAAAAAAATTTGTTGTTCTGAATGTTCAATGGGTTTTTTTTTTCGATTACTAGGGTTCAATATTAGAACCCTCAACATTTTGAATGTTCGATGTTCTAATATAGACCCCTAATATATATATATATATATATATATATATCCATGGCAAGGTCACATGTCTTAACCATAACTCTAAGCCTGCCAGTAGCTAGAATTATAACAAACACCACCTAGAATACTGTAGTGTTTTTTTTGTCATTTATTTTGCATGCTTCAGAATCAAAACAAGCATAAGGTCAGCTGAGTGAAAAGAAAGATAAGGAACACGAAACACCATGATAACTTATTCTTCCAGGTTCAAGTCATTTTATGTGATTTCATAGGGTACTTTTGACATATGACAAGCATAGACCAGAATATTTATGTAAACAAAAACAGCTCTGTCACCCGTCTGTAGTTTTTCTGTCATTGTGGCATTGTCCTTGGTATCACTTGCACAATTGTGCTTATTAAAGGGTCTATGTCATATAATCGAACTTCCAAAATTTTGAACACCATATGTTCGAATTTGGAAGTTTGAAATATGACAACAAAACCTCAGAACAGCAAATATTTTCCTAGGGAAAAAATTTGCTGTTCTAAAAAACACACAGAACACAAGCACACCAAAAACCTAGTAAACCTACACTACACCTTACATACACAACTTTCTATGCACTAACCTTAATCTAAGCCCTAACCCTAAGGTCTGTCACTATCACACACTTACCTTACCCGCACCCTAACCCTAAAGTCCGTCACTATCGCACATTTACCTTACCCACACCCTAACCCTAAAGTCCATCACTATCACACACTTACCTTACCAGCGCCCTAACCCTAAAGTTCATCACTATCATACACTTACCTTACCTGCTCCCTAACCCTAATGTCCATCACTTTCACTCACTTACCTTACCCGCACCCTAACCCCAACATCCGTCACGCTCACACACTTACCTTAACCCGATCTGTAACTTTCGCACCACAGTACAGAAAATGTCGAAGCAGCCAACTGAATTCTTTCCCTTGGAAAGAATTTGAATTTCCGCGGCTTCAACATTTCTATTTTTCGAACTTCCCCATTCGATCTTCCAATACTCGACATTTAGGACGGTCGATTAAATAACAGGTGCCTTTATTAAAGGATCATTGACCAGTGAGGGTTGGTATGATTAGTGGTGCTTTCCGTAGAAAGGGGTAGATTAGCAGGCCCTTTAAGAAGGGGCAGAATCAGAGACAGTCACTTCATGGGAGTGACAAGGGGACAGTCAAACCTGCAAAAAGATACAGGAGATGTTTTACAGAGTGGGAACTGCAATCTGACAAAAGGCTGAAGTCATAAAAACACCATTTGAAGAGCACACAAACACTCACACACACACACACACACACACACACACACACACACACACACACACACACACACACACACACACACACACACACACACACACACACACACACACAAAAAGCATATGAAATGATGATAGTTGTAAGGAACTAGTTTATGTAGCATGCCCTGATAAGCTTTAGGTAACGTCTGCATTTGCCTTCCCTCTGGTCCCCAATACACTTTCCTTTGTTTTTGTACCTTGACCCTATATCCTTCCATTCCCAGGCACTCCATCCTTGTTCTGCCTTTTGTAAAACATGGATTTTCTGTATAAATGTTGTTGTTGTCTTATCGCATTTGTAAAGTATCGTTTCCTTTATTCTTTTCCTTCCAATCACCTTCTTGATTTTCGTCTCATAACTAACTGTATTCCTCCAACTTTTATCATCCCTTTTCAATGTTGGGTATAATTTTTCTGTGGTTGTTCTCTACGGAATGTGCAGTCTTTGGGCCTTGACCCTTACTAACGTGTTTATTCTCTCTCTCTCTCTCTTTCTCTCCCTCTCCCCCTCTCCCCCCTCCTGTTTCAACTTTATACATTATCTAAGTCTCACAAGGCATAGCCTCAAAAATGGCATGCAGTATCATAACTAGGTTTCATCAGGACCTTGTTTCCTTTGTGAGTCGTTGCCCCCTGCAGATTCATCTCAGTGTTTTATTGGTCCTTGTGGGGCATTCTTGCATGGAGCATGTTAATAAATGCCTCCATGATTAACATGTATGTAATCCCTTAACTGTTATTCTCTTCATTGCTCGTGTTTGCATTAAACTTTTTTCCTTTTTTCTTTTTTTTTTTTTTTCACTGTGCCGAAATACTTTCTGGATCCTTTACATTCTGCTTAGAAACTTTTTCCAACCAATGGATTGTTTTGTGTGTAAACCATTTGATATGTCAAGACTCACAATGCAGAGCCTCGAAATGTGGAGGCTGAATAAGTGAAAATCCCGACTTATATATATACTGATTCTGAGATTGCTATTTCTATGGATATTCCCTTTTTCTCAAGATACATATAGATATATATATATATATATATATATATATATATATAGATATATATAAGTTTTGGGTTGGGGACTTGCCTCATGGCACAATAAGAAGGATGAAGGAGAAGAGCAATGTCTGATAGTCACTCTTCTTTATTTTTGGTCTTTTTTACATCAGTAAAGAAATCAGCATTGTGAATTCCATTATTTCAGCTTTGAGATGTTTGGTATAAGTTGCATACAAGTTGTATATAAATAACTCCACCTGCATTTTCAGAACTGATATTGCCTCATTACCTACCTCTGTGGTATTTTGCTAGTTGCAGTTTTTATGCTGAGAGTTGTTTCTGTGATACTGTTGTTTGCAGTCTCAAATGCATTCATTTACTAATCCATCTTCTTTTATTTGCCCAGATCTCAGATCTTAAATATTTTCTCTTGTACTTAAAGTCTAATGGCATATTAAGGGCCTTGCTGAAGACAAGGCTTATGATTGCTCTACAAGTCCAGGAGTCATTAAATTATTAATGGTTTTCTGTTGCAGAAAGTGTGATTATAATAGCAGTCTGTTGTACTTAACTTGTTGATGTCTTATTTTGTTTTTATTTATTGATCAGGGTAGTGCACTGATCCTTCTGGACCAGTTTCAGGAACAGCTTACAAAGATAGGAAACTTCTGATAGTGCATGAAACAACAAGCAGTCCTTAGCAACAAAAACACTGAAAACAGTCTAAACTTTTTTGAGATAATACAATAAGATGTTTGTCAGTATAGCGTACACTTGGATAAAATGAAGTAATAGCTTAGTAAGAAGAGAAATGACCAAGACAGAGACAAAGAGAGTGGTGTTTAAAGAATAGATTGTGGTATGAGGTGGGTTATATGTACAGTAAGCATAATATGAAAAGAGAGAGGGTAAAGGATTGGGGAAGGGCACAAGTGAATGAGTTGGGAAGTGAGAGAAAGAACAGGATGGAAGTTGAAATGGAAGCTGAAGAGAGGAGGAAGAGATGCACGTTGATATTAGGATGATGGGAAGATAGGTGATTTGGGTAGGGGGAGGGATAGCAAAGAAGAGAGGAAGACTTGAGAAACAAATTCTATAAACAGAACTGAAGGAGTGGGTGCTTTTGGCCAAAACCATATCTGGGTGACTCTTGAAATTCTTCAACATGCTGTCAACTGTTACTCCCCCCTCCCCCAGACACGCACACATACTTTATGTGGGAATTGTATGCTCACAGCATGGTCAATACTGACACTGAAAAAGGCATAGAAACATTCAACAAATCCTTACTGATCTCGCTAGATGCAGTGGCATAGAGGATAAAAACCTAAGGTCTGGCTAACCTGAGTTTGATTAATGGTTTTGACACTTGATGGAGCTTGCAGGGGAGGATGGACTTTGACCATCCTTGGTGGAGGGCAGGGTAGAGGAGGGCATAAACAGCCACAAACCTTCAGAGAAGGAATGTCAATACCAATGTGCATACTGGAGGTGGGCTTTCATCTAAGCAAGCCACTACCTGGTGATAGCCTTCACAGTGAGTGTATGGGAACATGAAATTGGAAGGAGGAGGCATTGCCTCTATGGTGACACATATAGATTATCCCTCTCTCTGCCAAGGGGATGGGGTTATGCCAGTACAAATGCTGTCATAACTAGGGTGCTAGCAGGGACACAGAACACCCCCATGGCTGTATTCATGATAGCCCCTGGTGTGCTGTTGCCCTCTTACATCTGGTAGGTACCTTTCCCAGTATGAGGGAATACATGGGCTTAAATCCAGCAGCAGAAGGAAAGATGGTCAGCAGGAACATGGGGAAAAATGGACCAAGAGAAAACATTATTACTACCAACAGCCATTCTTTATTTAAGCTGATTTCCAGACCTAGCTCCAATGCCCCCTTTTAACACAGTCAGTGATATTCTTATTGATAAGCCATCTCAGGTATGTCCTGCTACTGATTGTTTTATCAACACGTGATCATAACTTCAAGGTGTGCAAATTTCAAATATCATATAACTTGCTTTAGGCTAAAATTATATTTGTTTAAGTATTGTCATGTGACCAAAGTCACTGGACAGTCGTAGAGAACTCTCCAAAGTAATATATTAATATGCAAACTATGGAATCCAGACTTGTCAGTTAGTACATTTTCTTACCATCATTTGCAAAGTAACTGCTAGCTTTGACAGAATTAATTTACAGCTCCATGTTATAATACTGACAAGTAAAGGATTTATTGAAAAGTCTGCATTAATACTTCCTCAGACAGAACCCAGATATGTAGTCTGTTGAGCATGTACTTTATATGGCTAGCCAATATTGTTTATAGAAGTTCTAAATGGCACCCCTGTGTGGATGTTATTCCAATTAATTGCTGTTACATCATGCTATAGGTGGTATTCATAATGTCCCACTGTTAAGGATCTCCAAATTACTCTGCTGTAATTAATTTTCTTTTTTAATTTCATTGGCCCCCACCCCATCCCAGTTATAAAGTCTCTTCCCTGCACAGTTGACTTATGTAACACTGCCTTGCTGTAGCCATCTTAGCAACAGGGAACTAGAAAAACAGAGCTGAGCCTTTATCCATGGAGTTTTTGTATTGTCTTATCTGCATTCCTGCTGCACTTCTGGTGTGTATTGACAATGTGTGCATTCCTTGTGCATATGGTAATGCTAGAATATATATGGCAAGACTAGAACCTCTAATTTTCACCATGGGCTGTAGTCCTAGTTAAGTGTCCTCTACCCTCTCCTAAGAATGATAATGGGCACCCATTTCCATGGCAGAGAGAGAAATGGAGCCTAGACTGTCGCCCTTCTCCCAAGTCACCTAGCAGAGCAATCTTACAGCAGTGTATCTTAGAGTAGCTTAGGGTAAGCTTTAGGAATATCTGTGTAAGTCTGACTAAGGGTAGTAAATATTTATGTTCAGTGTTACTTTCTCTTCAGTTTATTTGTGGATTACTATCAAAAGAACTATGTAAAAGTGTTATAGTACTTTAACCGAGAGCATTGACTGAGAGACATAAACCTGTTTTAACAAAGCATTTTATTGTAAAAATAACAGTTACTGAATGATTTAAAATAGATACTTTAGTTTAGAAGGTTGTTGTTTCTTCCAAGAGCTTTTAAACCTTCTCTTAGAGAGGTTGCCTGTTTTATGTCATTATACAAGTGCTAAATTAATCAAAAACTTAAAATACTGAAACCTAAAATGATGAAAACTCAAAGAGTTGAAAACCTATCTCATGCAGAGGGGCTTGTGGGGGGCTCTACCCTCTGTTAATAGTATATACCAACTTTCAATTTTCAATATTTTGAGTTTTCATCATATTAGATTTCAGAGATTTTGGGTTTTCAGTCAAATGAATGGAACCCATGATAAATATGTACAAATAGCAAAGGATAGTAGTAAAGTTGTAAGTACTGTCTGTTCTTTACAAAAGGGTAGAAGCACGTGTGTTTTTTCAATTAAAACATTTAATTTCATGGTTCTTTGAGTCTTTTTTAAAATTTGGCCATTGCTAAATCTGAGTTTACTTTCATTTAAAATTAGTTCATAATTCCATTAAACAGGTTCATATAATTTTAGCGCAGATTCACATCTAAACAGAATAATGTATGCATTGTTAGACTTTAAACTCCTTCACTAGTACCCAAAGCATCTGGTGTTTATTTAATATATGTAATCTTAGTATAGTGTTAGTAATGCAAGAGGTAGCACGCTCACCTTCAATGCTGAAGGCTGTGTGTTCCTTTTCCACACCAGAGAGATGGATTTCAGCGACTGTAGTACAGCAGAAAAGGGATACTGCACTCCTGGATGTGTTGTCCCTCTGATGAGATGTTAAACTGAGACCCCAGCTGCCTAAGTTGGTGGTAGTGAACTAACTGCTACCCTTGGGTGCCAGAGAATGGATTTTTAATTTCTGCAGGAAGGGTGGAAGAGTTGGAATTGTTTTCCAGTTACCAGATGCTGTGATAAACCTTAGATAAAGTTCTGTGTGTGTATTGTGACAGATCAGTTCCAGATCCTGGCTCAGTTTCTAGTGAGAAGGTAATGTGGGAATCGCAAAGTCAGGAGATCAGATGTGATGTCATTCGGTAGCCAGCACTGACATTGTATTTGAATACTAGTTAGAGATGTGAGTAATGCACTCTGATTTTGGGCCTGACAAGACAATCATCCACTTTCATCTTGCCTTGCTTTAGTAAGTAGCTAGGGAACAGTAATTCTTAAGTCAGTTAAAAAATATAGTGAGATTAGCTATTTTTTGCTGTCTCTGTGTGAGTCTTTCTACCTGTGATTTTTCCTGTGATTGAAACTCTGGTGTTTATTGTAAAAAGATATTCAGTATTTTCATAATTGTTTGTATTATTTGTTATTAAATATATCTAAAGCTTTCATTGTGGCTAGTATTTTAGAAAAATATTTAACCTTTGAGAGTACTTGCATTTGTTTAGTGGCACTGTGGCTCCACGTTCCTGAAAGTCTTGCTGCTTGATTAAACACTGCCATTTGTATAAGTATTAATTTTACTAAGTGTAATTGGGTACCTTGGTAAGAGCCCCCGGGCCTGTGGAAAATACGGCCCAGACCGCAGAATCCTTTATAAACGCATTCTATGAACACCTTCAGGAATGCATGGATCATGCGATCCCAAATAAAACCAAGACC
>NC_056745.1:400068370-400143370 GCF_019279795.1 Protopterus annectens | reverse complement strand
ACAAAACGTAAACTACACATTACACACAATTACATATCTACTAACCTTAACCCAAACCCTAACCCTAAGGTCCGACTCTACAGCACACTTACTCTACCGCACTAACCCTAACTAACTTAACCCACCCTAAACCTAAAGTCCGTCACTATCGCACACTTATCCTACCTGCACCCTAACCCTAACTCACTTAACCCACCCTAAAACATAAAGCCCGTCGCTATCGCACACTCACCCTACCCGCACCCTAACCCTAACTCACTTAACCCGCCCCTAAACTACAGTCCGTCACTATCACACACTTACCTTACCCGAACCCTAAGTCCGACACTACTGCACACTCACCTTTCCCACACCCTAACCCTAAATCCCTCACTATCGCACACTTACCTATCCGCTTCCTAACCCTAAATCCCTCCACTATCGCACACTTACCGAGTCGCGCTCACACGTTGCCCATGTCGGTCTTTTGGCTGTCGGGATTTCACCTTGATGATCACCTTTGTTTTCGGTTGTTTGGTCTCGGTGTTTTGCGTGTCGGCGAACTGGCGTTTCGGTCATCCAAAGTAGACCCATCCACATACATACATGTGTGTAGACAGCATTCGAAGTGCTCATATCTGAATATAACATGGACTATAGCAATCACACATTCTGCCCCCCTCCAAACAATATGAACATAACATATGAAGAGTATATGCCAATACACTATTGTAAATATGTTCTATGGACACAGTCACCAACACAACTGCAATGACTGCAAATATCCATGGCAGAAATACACAGACAGCTTTCATTTTGCAAAACTTTATTACATTCCAATGTATTGCCAAAAGGATTCAAGGACTAACAGTACCTGCATGCTATACAAGAAGCATTTAATAGTGCCTTAATGAATCAGCCTGCAGTTACCATAGTATTAGTCCACTAAGGGATAGGTGTTCCCATAAGGAAAGAACACACACACATATATATACATTGTATAAAAGGGGTTCCTACACACCTTAATGTGCTATGTACACCCACCAACATCTACCCCACAACCAAAATAATTACATCAATACATACTCCCCGGGATTCATGAAGCTTGCGCCATGTGCCGGAGTAGCATCGGCGATCTAGCGCCAAATATGGCCATCGAGCGATTCAGGTAAGAGCTGTTTCCATGTGCACTACCAGGGTACACCAGAGCTGCACAGCTCCCGGCGCATGTATGCTAATTACCCCATGCACAGCAGTGTAGCATGCAAATGAAGGTATATAGCGATTCATGAAGTTGTGCAGGCGTAGTGTAAGCATGTAGAAATGTAAACCAAAAAAAAAGGTTTACATTTTGTCAAACATAAAATCGGAGTCATGAAAGTGGACCAAACTTACATATTATAATGGTATATATATGCCAATGGCTAAATATATAGCTAATGGCATAAAACAACATGCACAGCATATAAAAAATAACATTTAATTTCATGGCCACACCAACGCGAAGTAAAACCGCAGTGCATTGGTGCGCAAACGGGATCATAAGGAAAATAAATTTAGATGTCATAAAACTGTAATGTAACGCAATTCATGATATCCCATAATAGTCAATGGCATGCATACTACACCACAACCATGGTGCAAGGGTTGCTAAGGGTCTGTGACAGTGTTCTGTGTGGTAACTAGGAATTAGCAGTCAATGCCATGCAAATGAGTCAAGTAATACTGAATCACAAACGTCCCACCGGCGTAAGGATGTACCACACAGCATAGCATTACAACACCGAGGAGTGGCCTGGAGGTAAACATGACATCAAGAGAGGGGCACGCCACCATAGCTGTAAGCACATGGGATCATTGCTAATCCGTGTTGCGTGTTGCTAAGCAAAGCCGCAGGATAGGGGTGTGGAAGTAGCCATAGCTTTGCTTAGCTGAGAGCACAGAAGGTAACCGAAAGTTCATGTGAAAGTGGATGAAAACACGCACAAAACCTCGTAAATGGATACGCGCGGTGCGCACCACAGCTGAAACAGGAAGGATACGGGAAGACAATAAGGAAATGCTGCAGCATGGTAATTGGAGTACAAATGAGTAATTAACACCTAGAAACACACAATGGGCCATAGACAACAGCTAACAAGGCTGCTAGCAGCTACCTGCAGAAAAGGAAAGGGGAGGTGCCATACAGCAAAGAAAAGAGAACTGTCACAGCAGAACAAAGCAAACTTGCTATAGATCAGCTACATTACACATTTCCCAACACAATCCTGGGTTGTGGAAGTACAAAACAAGAAAGGTGGCAGCTGGATGCATGCCTGACAATGGGAGGTGAATTGGGTTGAAAATAGAAGTAAAGGGCTATAGATGAATCATAGCAAACAAGCGTAAGTCAACACCAAAGGCCCCACAATAGCAGTACATGCTGTAAAACCAATAATTAAGATACCCTGCAGCTGGAATAGCACAAACACACCCAATTACACCAGCATCATCCATTGCACAATAGTATAAGGTGTGAAAACCCCACACACACACTTGTGTATTCCCAGACATTCTGCACCATTGGTGTATACAGATGGGGAACTTTTAATATGTATATGTTAGGGGCTGCCATAGCTTTGATTCACCAGCATGTGTTAGAGACTGACGGTGATGTGGAGGATGATGCTGACAACCATTTCAGGCACCAGAGGAGGAGATGAGTGTTCAGACCCAGGGTAACCTACCTGGGGCTACATGATCTGAAGATAGTAGAACATTACAGGGTAGACAGGGACATCATACAGCAACTTGTTGAGCTGTGCCGGCCATGCATCAGAGCCAGAAGTAACAGAGGGGAACCCATCTCAGTGGACAAGAAGGTATGTGCAAGTTTGAGAATACTAGACACAGGTACCTTCCAAAGGCCAACTGGGGATATCATGGGGATCTCACAGGCATCAGCATCCAGGGTACTCCACCAGTTCCTGGATGCCATGTTACCACATGTCAATGAGCACATATACTTCCACCGAAAGCAGGAGGAGATGGCCAGCAATATGCGTCTCTTCCACCATGTGGCAGACTACCCGGAGGTACTGGGTGCAATAGACTGCATGCACATACACATCAAGTCACCACCCAGTGAGTAGAGTAGGCACTACATAAACCGCAAGGGATTCCTTCCATCAACTGCCAGGTCATGTGCAATGCCCAGGGCATTATCATGGATGTGTGTGCTGGCAGTCCTGGAAGCTATCACAACTCCCACATCTGGCATGCCTCACAGCTGTATCAGGTATTTGCCTGGGGGGACATCCCATATGGCCACCTGGTGGGGGATGCTGGCTATGCACTGGAACCGTGGATGATGACTTACATCAGAAATGCACACACAGCCACGCAAGAATGCCATAATGATGCAGACGCAGAAACCAGAATCATCACAGAGCGTGTGTTTGGGATGCTGAAATCATGGTTCCGTTGCTTGGACATATCTGGTGGAGCCTTGCAGTACTCTCCAGGATTGTGTGCCCACATCTTCATAGTATGTCCAATGTACACAATATAATCCTGCGGAAACAGCTGCAGCAGAGAAAGAATGGTGAAGGCCCTCACAGCCCACCACCATTGCCAAGGGACCCACAGGAACAGGGGGACTCAGACCATGAACACCCTGTGCTAGCCCCAGTAGGCAGATGGAGGCATGCCCAGTATGCCCATGCCTTGGCAAAGATGGAACATATAGCACACACACTGACAGTGTAGGCACTCATGGACTGACACCCTTCTCCACCTGCACACACAGCAAACATGGATGGCACACACACATGGCCACTTGTAAATTGTCATGTATAGGTGGTCTACTGTGTGCATCCTACATAGGTAGCCCTCAACTATTGCACACACAACCACCATTGGCACAAGGTAAGTCAATACCTGAACAGTAGCTATCAGCATGTGTCCATACTGTATGTACAGGTTCATAGATACATAGGTAGGCACATGCCCAACCGCCGAGGCCACTCATAAGCATTGGAAAACGTGTCTGAAGTCACCACCCCATCGATCAACTAACTGTCCCTCTGTGGAGCAGAGCCACTTGTGGGATCCCTCGGATGTAGCTACTGTTCACCACCCACTCTGCAAGGATTCCCCGGAGTGTCAGTGAGGGATTTTGTATAATGTAATCAGGGATGTAGTTCCAAATAATGGGGAGTATCCCTGACAGGAATCTTCACAAATGTGTACATGTTACATAGTATACCTTAAACGCAGCTTGCATATATAGGTAGTTCTCCACAGAATAATAAACATGTACAACACATAACCGCTGAAATGTGTGTTAATCACCCTTGCACTACCAGTGCCTGCTCTGAGAGGTAAGATATCACTGCCAGGATTAGAACACGCAACCATGTACATATTCATCACAATAACATACCACTAAGCTGCCTGAGATGTACCAATGGCAGTTGTGTATAATGAAAGGATAAAACACAAATGGTAGGAATGTGTTGAAATAGGACAAACTGGCATGTACACAATGAAAGGTGTATGTAATATATATATATATATCTAATCTATATATATATATATATATATATATATATATATATATATATATATACATATATATATATATACATATATATATATATATACATATATATATATATATATATATATATATATATATATATATATATATATATATATATATATATATATATATATATATATATATATATATATATAGAGAGAGAGAGAGAGATATGTCGATATATGGGGATATACATATATATGTAGATATATGTTTATTTATTTTTGAGATGTACCAATGGCAGTCGTGTATACTGACATATATGTCGATATATGGGGATATACATATATATGTAGATATATAGATAGGTTAACAACATCTACATAACCATGGAGGTACATATAAATGGGATACCTACCACATAACGACTACTTTACATACTGGCGTAATCCCGAGGCTTAAGGTCCGAAAGAACAGAGTACTGAAACACCAGATGCACAAGGTGCAATCTCACGATGTTAATGGACAGTTAGTCAGTGCTTCTGGTGTTGTGGTTTTGGTAGGTTGCTGTGTGTATGTGTGTATCTTAGGGCTGTAGTGTGTAAGTATGTGTTCTGTGTGTGGTGTGTGTTCTTGGGGGACTGTAATGTGTGGTTGTGGGTTAGCTTTGTGCGTCTGTTTGCGTGACCTAGCATGTAGAATATTAAAGTAGGGGGTGGTGTGGGAGGCGCAGACACCTACATGGGGTGTGTAGGGGAGCTTGGCCACCTGCTCATACGTAGTGTAGGATGGTTTGTTTGGATGTGTTGGATAGCAGTGTGTCTGTGTGCATGTGTGCGTTCCATGTTTGTGTTACCTTCGCGAGTTACTGACGATGTCGGTAATGTGGGGTATGGGAGTCTGGTCCCAGTACTGTCTGCATCGGAACACTGTGGTTTCAGGATTCCGTAGGTCTCCCGTATACAGCAGTTGAAGTGTTCACATATGTGTATAACATAGACCATAGCAATCACACATTCCGCCACTACCAACCTTTATGAACAAAGGATATGAAGAGTATATGCCTATACGCCATTACAAATATGTGCTATGGACATGAGCCAGTGATAGTGTTACCACCTGTTCCACTTTGCGAGGGACACTCCCTCTTTGGGCAGTTGTGTCCTGACCAAATATATTAAACGTGGCAAATGTCCTGGGATTGTAGGACATAATTATGTCCCATATGTACTGTAATAGTTGCATACAATAGTTATTTCTGTATCTAAAATACCTACATGGTACAGGAAACAGGATAAACAACTAAACTGCTACAAAAATAAGCTTATAATTAGGCAAGAAAGGAAAGTTCTATCCCTTGTAGTGACTGTGGGTTTGTGTCAGCCTGTAAAATCAGATGTGTGTCCCGAAAAGGACCCACTATGGACATATGAAAAGGTGGCAACCCTAGCCAAAGAGGGTCAGTCACCAACACAACTACGATGACTGCTAATACCTATGACAGAAATACACAGCTATCATGTAGCAACACGTTATTACATTCAGATGTATTATCGAAGGGATTGAAGGGCTAACATCACCTGCATGCTATACAGGAACCACATAACAGTGCCTTAATGAATCAGCCTGCAATTATCATTGCATTAGTCCACAAAGGGTAGGTGTTCAAATAGGGAAGGAACCCTCACGCACATAGCGATTATGCATAAAAGCAGTTCCTACACACCTGCATCTGCTAAGCACACCCGCCAACATCTCTCCCGCACCCAAACATATTACAATACAAACTGTAATAACATCACAAATCATTCTCACACTGTACGACATCTGCAGAAGCCTTAACATACCTTCTCACAGACACACTAACATGGCCTATGTGAAATAGCTGCTGTTATACAATGGAACAGCTGCTGATGTAATAGGGTTTGTTTGCACTAATCGCGTTTCACAGGGTTGTGCGTACACCAGGATGTGTTAGCAATTAGTGAGTAACAGCACAGTATGCTACACTTGTACACCAAGAGTAAGTAAACAAGCATGTTAAAGCAAAAAAAAAGCCAAATTGTTGTTAGAAGTTGTGTTAAATCTGTTTCAAACCACTGAGTAAAGAAGAAAACAAAGAGAACTAAAAAAAATAACCCACAGAAAAAACTTCAAAGTGGCTTTATAGTGAAGTGGTTTTTTAATTTTTAGTGTTACAGCTGTGTATTGCACAGCCTTCACAATAAGGACTTTAACATTTTTTGGGCTTTACGGTGCTTGTCCGGACTGCTTTTGTGCATTACACTTGTACACCAAATCAAGGATGTCTGGTGAGTACACTGTACACCACATAACAGTTCATGCATAGCCATATGGCATTGAGTTGGTCAACCATCCTTGCCAGACTTAAACATCTGCAGAAGTATCAGATACAAACAAACCCTGCATACGTAACACTGTTCCAAAATATAACAGCTGTACTCACATGTAGAACTAAATCATCTAGCCATTACACACAGTCCACAGGAGTCATGAAGCTAATATATCTCTGTGTGTCTCTATATAGCTGTTGAAATATATTGCAATAACACATCTAGGCTGTCTCCCTCGAAAGTAAGGTAAATGGACAATGCCCAAAAGGAGTACTTACTTATACACCGCTGTTGCCATGGTATAGGCTAATGGAGTAGCTGCACAGCTGATGTATATCCAGTTAACAACTTTGGAACAGCAATTGGTGGACAGGATACCACATGTTACCGATATGTAACTAGAAAAGTATGTGTTATCTCACATTCAAACCATCTGCATATACCAGTGGAACGTTACAAAGAACATTGAAACACAAACCGAAAAGGATTGAATCAACAGTTAACGACACCTCAGGTTTCTAATAAGGTATGTAGAACAGTCAGTATGTCTGTGTATGTTGTACTATTCTGTAGTATTTAAAGTGCACGCAATCCATATAGTGGAAACAGTTATCTTGTAGTGATGTATTGTTGAGCATAGTAACGCTTGTAGTATTTGTGTGTACTGCTGTAGGTCGCAAGGCAAACACAGCATACACCACAAGGGATGCTATATAAGGGCTTTGAACAGAAATACTCCTCACTAGCCGACGTCAGTGGCAGGGCTGGTCTAACAAGTATGTGCTATAACTGGGGATAGTATATGTTGATATATTGCAACCATAGCCATATGTATGGTTGTAATACAGAGAGTAACATGTGGAAGGTTGAGCCACTGTGCAAGTATGTTTTGCACTGTGGGATATTGTGCCAATAACTGTGTCATGTGCAGTATTGCAGGCAGATATATATTACAAGCTACTTAGCATTACTGTAATGGTAGGCAAACATTAGTTATGTCAACTGGCATTTACAATACACAATAACAGGATACATATGTCTTTTAGTGAGCCAACAGTTTATCAGCATGATAGCAAAGTAAAATGGAAGAGCTATTTAACTATCCATGCACATAAGACATGTAATATGTGCAAAGGTAGGTAATAGGCTGTCTTACCAAGGGTATCTGTAAGCCTAGCTAGTGTGTGTTGTCTTTCGCCACCCCCATAGTTTGGTTCCCTGTGCCTCTGAACGGCAGAGCCAATAGTTCCCTGTGCCTCTGTCTAGCAGAGCCACTGCAGTGATCCCCGGGGTACATGTCTGTCTCCCATCCATACATCAAGGTTTCCCTTGAAGAGTGCTCATGAGGGACCCTGCCTGATATACATTGGAATCAAGTTCCAAAGCATAGGTAGTGTCCGGATCAGGAATCTATCCATCCAGCACATCCTACTCATCGTTGTGGTTAGGTGTATATCCCTAGAGCATGTGGCTCTCAGGGGCTTCTGTTTAGGTGGAGCATATCCAGCAATACAGAGTTGTACATGGGCCTTGTCTGTCAAGCAGAGATCACCTGTGAGTATGCGGTATGCAACTGAGTACAGCTGGAGTTCTGTAGGTTGGCCTGCATAAGTCATCTGTTTGAGGTCAGTAATCCTCTTGGTATGGTACTGGTGTGGTTTTCCAAGCTGTTGCAGTTGTCTTGTAAGGTATAGCCCAAATAGGGTGTTGTATCCTTTAATGGGTCTAATATGACATGTGTAGAGTCACAATGGCCCCTCTGATCTGAATGCGAACCCATTAAAGATTAGGGGGGCCATGTAGAAGGATATTCTACCCACCTTGTCATTATGGGTATCGAAGGAGAGATTGCTATCTACTAGTGTTTCCGGATCCCATATTTCCTTTTCTGTATGTAGGGGACTAGCACCTATGTGGTAGTCCATGGGTAATCAGTTATATCCAAAGGGGATGACTATGCACTTTTAGGCATTCAGCTTGACGCCATCATATTAACACCAGGTATCCGTCTCAGTGCGACCTTTCCATACTGCGTCTGTAACAGCTGGGGAAACTATTATGTCCCCTAGTTTGCAGTCATCTGCAAAACTTTTTAGCCAAAGCCCTCCTGTGCTTGTCTGTACATCAGAGAAGTATATACCGAACATGAGGGGTCCTAGGACTGAGCCCTGGGGGATGCCAGTTGTAACTGGTATACAGTCGGACCTAGTGTATGCAACTCCCACTGTGTGAGTTTTGTCCGTGAGCCACTTTGCAAACCATCACATGATGTAGGGGTTAACGTTCAGGCGGATCGGTATGTTGATAATACCAGAAGGAGGAATGATGTTTTAAGCCTATGAGAGATCTAAGTAGCCTGTGTGGACCTCCTTACCCCCATCTAATGCCTTGGTAACTGTCTCAAGTCCACCAGGTTTAGGAGGCATGGTCCGGCCTTAACAATGCCAAACAGGGAGGGGTCAAAGGTTGGGAGGTACTCAATGTCTCTGTGACAGTGATCCATGATGTGCACCATAGCCTTGCAGACCAGGCTAGTCAGGCCTAGAGGGAAATAGGTCCCGTGGTCCGTTGTGGTGCCACCTTTGTGGAGTGGGATAACTGTTGCTGTTCGGCATTCAGGGGGCACTATGCCCGATGTGAGGCTATTATTGAACATGGTGCTTAGGTGGGGAGACAGTACGATCTGAAGTTCATGTAAAACGCAGCCTGGGATGTTGTCCGGTCCCATGGATGCTGTGATATTGCCTTTAGAGTGTGCAGCTCTGAGAGGGATCTGCCAGGATGTTGCCAATATCAATTGTTTCTGTAATGTTCGTGCCTTTGTGCTGTAACTCAGAGCAGATCTGGTTGTTGACATCGAGATATGTGACATAGCTATAGAATGCTTTGTGGTTGTTGTTGGTATTAGTTGCATTATAGTTTTTGTAGCTAGCTTTGGAGGATCTTATAAGGGATCTCACCTTCTTACTGTGGCTGGCCAGGGATCTCCTCCATGCATGGTATTGTACTCTCATTTGCATAAGTGTCTTCCTCTTGTAGTACAATATGTTTATGGCAGGGGACCACCAGATTGGTTTAGTTAATTATGAGTATAGCGTCCTGGTTCTGTTTGGGATAGCACAAGCCATGCACTCCTGTAAGTGCTTATAGAGTGCTTTGTGTAGGATTCAGCAGTTGTAACAGTACTGTCCATCTGCATGGGTGTCCTGACGTCCACCACATCTGTCTTAAGAAGCATGTAGTTGGCCTTGTAGACATATTATACTGTGGTTCCCTTAATGGGGATTAGGTGCGGGATGTGCATTTCAACAGTGTTCAGCACATGGTCTGATTGGACCAACGAAGAGTTGGCTTCATGTGTGGAGCACCAGTCACTCATGTTGGTAATGACTAGATCTAGGATATTGTTGCCCCTGATGGGTGTGTGGATAAGTTGAGTCAGGGCATTGGTGTTAATGAATTCCAGAAATCATTGAGCTAATGTGTTGGTACACAAGTAGTTTTCCCAGTTAATGGTGGGGTAGATTCAGTAAGACTTATGTGATGAGTGTGGCGTTGTGCGACTGTGTACCTTCTCCACATGACAGTCAGGGTCAGGCTTGGTTGGAGAGACCTGTACCTCCAGTTTGGCTAGATGAGTGCATCTCTCGCAGGTTGTAGTGTTGGGTAGTAGGTGGAGAGGCTTGTCTGTGTACATGAGACAATGTGTACATTGCCTCAAGATGTCCAGATTCATCAGATAGACAGGTGAGAACACTGGCAGTTGACTCTTGGACATGCCTGAATATAGAACTACATTCACATAGATAAGTGAGGAAAGTGAGTACAAGAACTACATTACTCTACACAAGTGAGGAAAGTATGTAAAAAACCTGTTCACCCTTACCTGTAGGTGATGTGGAAGATGAGTGCTATAGTAATTATTAGCTTACGTAGTGTTTACAAGTCCTGAACAAGTGCTTAGCATGAATAAGCAATCCAGATAGGGTCTTGGATAATATAAACACATGGCCCCCTCCCCCCAACAGGCACACAAGCATATATCCATGTACACCACAGGGCCCCTTTACCCACAACTATAAAGGTACAAGCTGCACTCAGTCTGCATGGGATCTGCCTACATCACAGGTTGTATCATACACATATGGCAAAACAAGATGCTCTCCATGTACACATCATGTAAAACATAGCTCCATGTCAGGTTGTGTACACACTGAATGGTGCACACCAACAGGTATCACAACCCACAAAGGGGGAGACATCACTGATAATGTGAAGTACTGCACTACTACCCTGCTGAGTCTGGTCTGGAAGGCCATGAACCTTGATCACTTAAGTGATGTCAGCAGTACAGATGTAGATGACAGTATGGTTGATGTCACTCTGCATATCATAACATTGCCAGGTCATAGGACATCATCACCCATACTGTGTACCACCTACACTCGATATACTAGATGCACACTCCTATGTCACAGGAGTGTTTTGCAACAGGACTGCTGGCAGAACCAACACTACAGAAGGTGTCTGAATAATATGTGATCATCACACCAGTGGCAGCTACAGTATGTCAGGGTTAATGAATTCTATTCCCCCTCATTGTAGTCCATACCTCACAGACAAACAGAAGGTATCTGCCTATTGAAGTATGCAAATGACTATGACCTAGGAGCAATAGGTGATTTGCATCATCACCCCTATGTTAATAACCCTGTACCCATGAACTATCACCTAGGCAGCGGTCAACATAATGGACACTTGTGTGAGAGGGATGCAGCTGGGCAGTTGTCTTTCCTGTGATAACTACATCACCACACCTGTCAGGGAGTCATATGTGGCAACCCTAATAATGATAGGGTGCCATTCATGAATTTAGAGATCATTGTTCAGCCATACAGAACACTCAAGTGACCCATATCAGATCACATATTTCCTTTAAGGGGTATTGGCCATGTGCAGATGGCCTACACCAGCCTTCCCATTCCCCATCTCTGCTATGTAGCATGATGCATACCCTGAATAAATCCATGTCCAACCCAGTGATGTCGGACATGATACACATACTCATTCTGATCTCGAACACATACTTCATGGATATCCACCTACCACATGATGGACAGATCCTTGTCCCATACACTTGACATAGTCCTGCCATACTATGCATTCCTGTCCGTCAAAGATGCACATCACTCCCCTCTCAGACATAGTGTGATGACCGCATGGTAATGCATGGTATATGTATCATTAACCCTGTGGATCAGTAATGTGGCACTGCTCCACCTGGCCCCACAGACCCGCTTGTCGGCTACTGCCAGGTAACCTTTCATCCTAGATGCATACATGGCCCATGGCATATAGCCCACTAGTTAACTTTGAACATGCTATAGTTGATATCCATCCCTGCAAATACCATCTGGCTAGCCAGTGTCCCATGTGTATCACATGTGCAACACAGGTGATACATGGCAGGATGTTGAATCGCTGTACAGTGCCGTGTAGATGTATATGGAAGAAGACATACATGTAAAACCTTATGTGAGCATGTCTGCAGGGTCACAGGTCACATCTGTTAAGGCAGTGTAAGTCCTTATATGTGACATATACACTGCATCAAGGTTGACTGCATTAATGTGGACACATCCAGCCATGTGCTGATAGGTAGGAACACCAGTACAGGCAAACAGACATGCCTACATCAAGACAGCAACCACATGGAGTATGAGCAATGTAATCAGGGGAGACACACACACACACACACACACACACACACACACACACACACACACACACACACACACACACACACACACACACATATGGCAATAATATTCACTCAGCATTGAGTGTCACATGTGTGTGACACAAACACATCAGTGTCATGTAGGTTTGCAAATACAACTAATTAAACTAAATTAATGCGATACACATGTATGTTCAGCTTTAGCTCTGTATGTCTCTGAGGTACTGTGACCAATCTCCATCATTATATCTTCCAGGTATGCCGCGTGCAAGGCTTCCCCCTTTTACACACTTGGAGGATGAGGCCTTCATCCCATACCTACTTGACAATAATGATATCCTGTTCAGCTATGTGCCACAGGATGCACAGCAGTGGGATGCCCTGAGGATGGAACTTTGCAAGAGGGTTAATGATGTGGGTGGCCACAACTGCACATACCAGCAAGTGCTCAGATACTGTACAGACCTCATTAGGCAGGCGAAACAGTGTGCAAATACAATTGCCAGGGAACAAGGTGCAACAGGTGGTGGACCACCAACTCAACCCCCACTCACACGTACTGAGGAGCTACTGGCCAACCTGGGGACACCTGCAGAACCACATCCACAAGCCTTAGCTGATATTGTGGAGGTGGGTGTCTCTCAACCACTGAGCCTGGAGTTGCCTGGTAAGTCAGTACTGCACCTATAACAACTATATTCCATATAGCTGCATGTGTCACTGTACAATATGTAATGTAACATCATATGCAAGGCATGTATACACACATGCCGCTTACTATAGTATGCTACTCTGTGTATGCACACATGTGCATACACCATAGTCTAGTCTAATGTACTGGTATATGTGTTATGCACATTGCTTCCTGTAGTCTTTATACAGGGGTGGATTATGCTCATACTGCTGTTACTCCTATTTAGGTACCTCTGGCGTTCTGCTGTGACAGCAGCCCGTTGAAGGTGTGGGTGTTATTATTTATCAGGAACCGTAATGCACAAATCTATCTGCCATGTTGCCATTCACAACATGTACACATAATGTATGGTCCTGTCACAATATACAGGTCGGACCTGCAATGCATCACAATGACTATCCATGTGCAACACTTGCAAACTATGTGTATCATCTCACTGACATGAATCCTCACAAACTTTATTGGCAGATGTGTTGACAGCTGTGCATACAATGGTGGAGGTGCTGTTCACTTTAGGAATGTACAACAGATCTGATCTACATATGTGGTGAATACAAACAGTACTACACAGTGGGCTGGAGTATGGCCAGCACACATGTTTCACCAGTGTGGATCATAGCCCTGCTATGAATGTCACACAATGTGATGTGCTATCTTGACATGTCCATGACATCTATTGGCCTGGCTGCTGCACTGCTTACCTAACCTGAAAACATATCCCACATACCACCCTTTATCTGCATAACCCTGTTGTCAGTGGAGCTATATGTCATATGGGACAACACAGACATGTGAAATAGATGCCCATCACAATAAGTTGGACAACACATGTGCACACATGGCCATGAAGGATGGTCAGAGACATGGAGCAACACACACAGTAGACATGTTGTGCTTGGGTGTACACCCTGTCATACAGTGGTTACACATGGTTTGGGCATGGCCTTGGTATAATGGTCATAACTTAGATGTGGAGCACTAGACATCCTATAGGCCTGTGTACATCTTTTGTAGGCGTAACATCAGTCCACCACATAAGATGTGTTGAACATCTTGAGGGTGACAGCAGTCACCTGTACAGTATCCACATCAGGCCACAGATACATTACATTCCCATTGCTGGTGATGGACATAAATGCCATACTAGCTTCTTGTGTGTGTGTATGTGTGTGTGTGTGTCTGTGTGTGTGTGTGTGTGTGTGTGTCTGTGTGTCTGTGTATGTGTGTGTGCATTTGTGTGGTACGCAGATGTAATGTGGGACATGGTGCACCAACATGTTTGCCATGTCTGGCCATAGTTGCCAGGCTGCAGCAATATGGTTGCAGATGTACAGGGGTGTCATATGTATACCCATCAGTGACCTGTGTCACAACTTCCACATCATGGTTTAGTGTGTATACACCTCAGTGATGTGGGTCACATTCCACAGTATATATGTATTGTATGGCTATGAACCCTGTCTGTAGCTCACACTGTATAGAGATGCCTCATGATTCCCTGCAATGGCCATGCACATCAGCTAAATTTACAGTATATCTGTAGGGTGGACAGACAACACTGAATTGGTACACCATGGCCCCACTGTATATTTGACAGGACACCATTGTGTTAAACATGTATGCATGTCATTGCACACATCAGCAGATCACATGTCATACTACATGTGATTATCAAGGTCATATGCCACACATCAGGCAGGTGTACTGTTAACCTGTGCCGGTCCACATGGTGTAACACAGGGATGTATGCTAACCACTACTATGATTGTGTAATTTGCATGCTGTCTGCTATGACACATGCATGCTGTTGTGTGCAACCTAGGGATGTATGATAACTACCACTATTATTGTCTGCGCTGCATGCCGTCTGCCATATCACATGCATGTTGCATGCCTTCTGTCATATCACATGTGTGTGTAGTTATTTATTGCATAGATTGTAATGTACGGTTCTTGTCTGCCCTCACAGGTGATGTAGGTGCATTGCCCTCCTGCGGTACATCAGATGTTAGTGTCCCCACAGACTCTAGCTGTGATGATGAACACATGATTGGGACACAGGCAAAGTTGTCAGGGGCTGAAACAGTGCCATTGGTTGCCATTCCATCTATATCCACCTCATCCCCACACACAGATCCCATACCTGCACATACCCCATCACCAGTGGCCATAGAGGAAGGACAGTTGGCGCGTGATAGCTTGGAACAGGAAAGTGTGGGGGCTATGGAAGCTGTGTCTGCACACCATGGTGCCAGCCAAACTGCTGGTGGTGCCCCACACAGGCACGTTGCCAGTGCTGCTCGTTGGAGGACCTCTGGATAACATGCTCCTGCATGACAGAACACAGCAGCTGGTGTTACCTGACACATGTTTCAGGCAGTAATGGAGGCACAAGCATGTGCTGAACAGCGCAACAGAGAAGATCAGAGGCTACAGAGGGCTGCTCTCCATTCTTTAAACAACAGCATCCAGGCAATGGTAAATGCTCAACAGCAGATTGCTGATGCTTTGACTAGATGGTTGGGTGACATGGTTGGAGTCCTTGACCATGGCATGACAATCCGTGAGCATGAGCTGTCTGTGTTGGAACACCTGGTAGGAGTGAGGCATCGGGCATGTGGACATAGGCCTGCTGCATAACTTGTGTCAGGTCTGTGTGTACGAGCTACCTCACATGCCCGCTCCCATAGTGGCGGTAGCAGCAGCAGTGCATGTGGTGCTGTGCTGTACACACCATGACACAGCAGGCCACATGCACATGGCCCATGATGGTCCCAACAGGGACACGGTTCCAGTGGACTAGTGACATCAGACAGTACCCAATCTGCACCTCTGTCTGGTAGTGCCCGTGCAACCCCTGGCAGGCACAGGTCACATATCCATGGCCGGACACCGTGAACTGTAAAACCTCGTCTGTGCAGTCTGCAGCTGTCAACAATACCCCTGTGTAGGCCAGACACATGGGAGAACTGTGTGTAGACATACATGCACACACTGGACACATATGTAGGGCACCGCATCACACACATGCATAACATCCACAGATGCCCAATTAGATCAAAGGCCCAAGCCCACACACATGATGTCATCCAATGGTGCAGCCTAGACCTCTGGCAAACATTAACACCCTGTGCATATGATGATGCCTGTGCTGCATCCCTGACATCCACTCCATTAGTGCAGGGACATGCTCATATGATCTGATGCATAGGGTGAACAGACTAGGATGATATGTGTAGTTTACAAATGTTGAGGACTGTTGACAGGCAGCAGATATACCATGTAGTACAGGTGTACAATATTGTTAACAGTATGTGTCTTGTCTAACAACAGTGCAGCCTAGGCCTCTGGCAAACATTAACACCCTGTGCATATGATGATGCCTGTGCCACATCCCTGACATCCACACCATCAGTGCAGAGACATGCTCATATGGTCTGATGCACAGGGTGAACAGACTAGGATGATATGTGTAGTTTAAAAATGTTGAGGATTGTTGACAGGCAGCAGATATACCATGTAGCAGGTGTACAATACTGTTAACAGTATGTGTCTTGTGTAACAACAGTAAATGCATGTTGGTCATGATATTCTGCTGTCCTTCTTCAGGTCTAATTGCATGTGCCGGTGGATGTCAGTGTTTGCAGTTAAGTGTCCCATATGCCAGTGTGGACTACTCACAGGTATGTATGAATATACCAGCATGCACTGTGTAGCTGCCACATACCAGTGAGAATGTCCCACGTTACAAACATGTCTACCATTCCAAGAACATGATAGCTGTGTATTAAGCTACTGTGGCCACAGACGTGACATCCATAAAGGGTGACATCACAGGTACAGTTACATGGAGTGGTGAGGTAAGAGAGTGGTCTAGCTGATTACAAGGGTAGAGGCCAGTGGGAAGTGTGATGCCTTAATGGGAATCAGTAATACACATTCCCATGACAGGATGTCAACACACAACTGCACCCACACCCTCAGGTATTGACACACATGTATTCAGTGACACTGTAACACACACACACACACACACACACACACACACACACACACACACACACACACACACACACACACACACACACACACACACTCACGGCTTCACCGACACAGTAACACACACTTGCACACAGTTCCTACTGGTGGTATGAGGACCCCTGCCTATGTGCAAATCATCATTACAGTACTAAGCACCTACATGACTCACCACAGAGAATACACATGTACAGGTAGTCAGTACGGCCTAAGATTGGGGACATCAACACGGATAGTTGAATGCATCACCTGGATGGTGGGAGGGGTCTTATCAGTTCAGTATGGTAACATACATCCTCACCCCAGGGACCAGTCAGCCTTACATACACACATTGTGGCATTCAGTAATTAATACCCCTATGTCATGCACATACCGATACCTCACATGTGTGAGATACACACCCCTGCCTATGCCCGGCTTTCTACATTGCAGACTGTACAGATGTGTACACTAATGTACAGGAGAGTGAGTAACAATTGAGATGTATTCCCCACAATACATGACATATATGGACACACACGCAACCACACATGCCAGTACTGTGAATCTCAGACCTGCCTAGCTCATGTTATGTATGTCAGACATACAGCAGTATTGCATGCATTACAAACTATACTGATGCTTTCTGTGCCAACAGTGCTGATATATGCACTAGGGACGTCATATCTATTAACAGGTGTCAAGTGATTTACCTTAGCTGTCACCCTGACCGCTGTCTAAGTTGTGTGTTATGTCCTTCAATTAACAAAACCATTGCTTACTGGTTACACAGGGCATTGTAGGACCACTTGTGACACACTTGTGAGCTGTCCACAGCAAACATCCATCTGCAAAGATGCCTCGCCACTTAATTATTTCAACATATCTGTCTATACCTGTGGTACATCTTTCTGTACATTCAGCATATCCTTGGCAATGTTGAGGCTGCATTGCAGCTGCATGATGTACTAGGATAGATGCCACCTGCATACATCAGCAACTGCATACGCATGTTATCTGAATGCACAACACTACGTGTACAGGTGTGTAGGTTCTACAATCCTGACATTTGGTCATGTTTGTAGGCATTGCAATTGGTGGATATGTATAATGACATACATGACACATGCACTGTTGTATGATATGATGGGTGACCAGTACAGAGGGCATGTTACCTCTGTCAACACTGATATCATACCTTATGTACTGTTAGCATTCAGCAGCAATGGACCTACATTCCATGTGCATGTGTGTAATGGCTGTAGCCACCTGTTCACACAAAGGACTACAACAGCTATGCTATTTACAGGTATGTTGTGTGTGTGGCATGTACATAGCCAGGGCAGGTACATGTATGTCATATCCATACATGAGGGTGTGTACTGGTGTACAGCAACAGACATCTGCTAATGGTGAAAAGTACCGAGGGCCCTTTGTATGTGTATAGCTGACCTGGTCACAGACAGTGATATCATTGCATTGCATAACACATGATGCAACTGTGTCAGTACATGTGTACTGTCTACAGTTGATGTAGAGCTTAGTACAGTACACAGGTCAAGGGTCACATGGTGGTGTACTCGTCTGTCATACAACATGTATGGTTGCATGTTGGTGGTCCGAGGACATGGTGGTGTCTGCAGTTTACATCCTAGAATGCAGCATGGGACACTGTGTCCTGCACATGGCACATCTATGATGCCTTTCATGGGGGGACCAGTCAGTACATGTGAGTGGCCTTTTTGTATGTGGGTACACCACCTGGAATGGTCTGTACCTGTGTTATGGCCCACATGTCTTGTTCTGAGGTATATGGTGGTAGTGCTAGGTTCTGAGGTATATGGTGGTAGTGCTATTGTGCACTACAGAGACATCAGCCAGGTGTTCTTCACTGCACAGATGTCAGTACTCCCCATTGTTGGATCTACAGTGGCCAGCTGTGAATATGGACACTACACATCTAGCACTGGTTATCATAAGAAAACAATGCAGTTGTCCTGTAGGTGTATGGGAGTTAACCTGTGTTTAGGACATTTGCCTTGGAATGGCACTGTGTGGGCGGATGCGACTTGGGTAATATCCACACTCCCTTGTATCATGGATGCATGTGATATGTGACAAAGGCCTGCCTACTGTTAGCCATGTCATCCCAGAACGACAGCTGATGTGTAAAAGACCGGTTTCAAATATATGTAGAGCAGCGTTCCCACTAACAATGACAACTACTAAAACCAGAGCCCATTACAATGTTATCTTTATGTCTACCTGTAATAGCATGGTCACTGTGGCCCTCCGTGTTTAGCATCAGAGTGCATCCCAGTCAGCCCTGTGCTACTAGGAGTATGAGCATGCCCAGTATATCCTTGTGTAGATGGACATATAGTAGTGCATTCCAACCAGCCCTGTGCTACTAAGTGTGTGAGCATGCCCCCTGTGCTACTAAGTGTATGAGCATGCCCAGTATATCCTTGTGTAGATGGACACATAGTGCATTCTGAACAACCCTGTGCTACTAAGTGTGTGAGCATGTCCAGTGACACCTTGTGTTGGTTATGTGCCTCTGTGTATGGGCATGGCCATTGTAACCCTGTATAGTGGTAGTAGTCATCCATTCCACAGATCGGCATACTCCAGGTCAGGATGGATTCATACTTTAAACACACAGGTTCACAGGTATGTACATCTTAACTGCCAGCATCTCTGTTGATGTCTACATTCTCAGATGGTCATAATGACAGCCTTGACATGTGTAGTCTGTGTGGCGCGATTCGTATGTATGTAGTATTGTAATAGTAATCTGTAAATAGGCAGGTGTTCCGTACCTGACACTGGCATGTGTGTGCATGTCTGTCCCCGTTTACCAGTGGACTCTAAATTGCTTTTAGACTGCCCACACTTCATACATTTCTTATACCCACTGTTAGCAAGGCCGATGATGTCACCCAACTACAAATACACCTCTGGGAGGGCTGTATCCCAATAATCACGCTAGTGTGTTCTTTAACTGTGTAATACTGTAGTGTAATAAAGTAGTTAGGTCGGTGTTCTAGTCCCACACTTGCCGTGTGTGTGTCTCTCTGTTTGCCTGAGGACTGAGTAATACCTTTATACTGCTCACACTCCATACATTTCTTATACCCACCGTTAGCAAGGCCGATGATGTCACCCATCTACAAATACTCCTCTGGGAGTGCTGTGTCCCAGTAATCTCGGTAGTGCATTCTGTAACTGCGTAATGCTGTAGTGTAATAAAGTAGTTAGGTCGGTGCTCTAGTCCCACACTTGCCGTGTGTTTATCTCCCCATTTGCCTGAGGACTGAGTAATACCTTTATACTGCTCACACTCCATACATTTCTTATACCCACCGTTAGCAAGGCTGATGATGTCGCCCATCTACAAATACTCCTCTGGGAGTGCTGTGTCCCAGTAATCTCGGTAGTGCATTCTGTAACTGCGTAATGCTGTAGTGTAATAAAGTAGTTAGGTCGCTCCATACATTTCTTACCCACCCAGGCTGATGATATGATGATCCATCTACAAATACTCCTCTGGTGCTGTGTCTGTGTAATCTCAATAGTGCATTCTGTAACTGTGTAATGCTGTAGTGTAATAAAGTAGTTAGGTCGGTGTTCTAGGCCCACACTTGCCATGTGTGTGTTCCCGTTTGCCTGAGGACTGAATAATACTTTTATACTGCCCACGCTCCATACATTTCTTATACCCACTGTTAGCAAGGCCGATGATGTCACTCATCTACAAATACACCTCTGGGAGTGCTGTGTCCTAGTATTCTCGGTAGCCTGTTCTGTAACTTCGTAATGCTGTAGTGTAATAAAGTAGTTAGGTTGGTGTTCTAATCCCAGACATGCCAAGTGTGTGTGTGTGTGTGTGTGTGTGTGTGTGTGTGTGTGTGTGTGTGTCTGCCTGCATGAGACAAATACAGTGCTTTGTATTATTTGCTGTAGCACGTGCCCTAAACATGTGTTGCTGCAGTGTGATATGGTAGGGGTTTGTGTACAGGACATGGCAAGTGTGTGTTTGTCTGTCAGAGCCTGTGTAGAGGTGGCCGTGATTGTCTTACCATTGGACATGTTTGGGAGTGGGTTTTGTAGTTTTCCTATATAGTATCCATCTTATGACACATTGGCAACTCACGAAGAGTACAGCTGTCAGTCGGCCATGGCACTGTGTTGGCAAGCCATACCCATACATCTGGCAAAAGGGCTGGTGAACTAAATATGAAGCCCTACTAGTACCCAGTATATGTCCTGCACCCATGTGCCATGCACATACAACCTTGCCTAGGATATCCCACTATGTTGCTAGTAACATGCACATTGAGGACAGATAGTAGGCAGGGTGAGACTGCAGTGGCCTGCAGAGGACATGGCACCCTGTACAGCGGTACAATAGGCACATATATGCGAACATTGTGCCTTCACTATGTTCCACACTGAATGGCTGCAACATATGTGGTGCCATCATATGTGATTCACTAAGGCCAGACAATGCTGTACACATGTGCCCTGTATGGACCCATGCCACTGACACCACGGAATACCTGTCCATTCTATCCATGCAGGTGCAGGGCCGACCTGCTCACTATAAGCAGGTTTCACCACACCAGGCCAGTATTGGCATATTGGGGTATAACAGGCTGTGTACATTACATGTTTCTGCCAAACCAGGTACACCTGTACATGTCACTGTACAGTATTGTGGGACATGCACATCCCAGGCAATGTCCATGTGAAGGACTATCAAACACAGACATAGCATGCATTGCAAAGCTATGGCCCTACAGATTGGTAACCAGGATGTCAGGCAAGATATTGCAGTACCCATCTGTGTGGGACATTGCAGACATTACATCCTTGCACTGCACACCATTGTCGGGTGATGCAATGGCAAGGATTACCCCTCACCCAGCCTTGTACAGCCATCTTGCACAGCCAAACACTACACACCCATGGAGCAATGTATACCTGCATGACAGTACTGGCACTCTGTGTCTGTGTGTGGGTTGTGATGCTCCCAACCACAGTCACTCCCAGTATAAACCTCGTTGCATACCAACAGTTGTCAAGCACTTTCACATGGCCTAGCCCATAGAACCTCCAGATATCCCCTGTGGTGCATGTGGTCCTGTGCATTACTGTGGTGTGGCAAACTAAGTAGTTACATTGTGTATTTGCTGCCCTGGCAAAGGTGTCAATGCGTGTCCATTAGAGTGTGGTTGTGGTGACAATGGCATCCGTTCATGTGGACTGACAAGTGTGCAACACCTAATGTATGTCTACTATATCTGTTGCAGATGGCACTCACTTACCTACACACATGTTCTTACAGCACTGCAACATGCCGCCTCTGTGGCACATGTAGTAATGTCATGCACATGCAATAGTAATGAGTAGTCAGGGGTTTGCCCCTGTAATATTCAGCATGTGGCAGATTATGGTTAAATCTCCAAGCCCTTCCCTGGTGTACATTGCCTGTCCTGCACACACACACTCTCTGGTGGATGTGAAGGTGTATACCTGCACAGCAGCAGCATGTGTATTGTAACAGATGGAAATGGTCAGGTGATGGCCTCTGCATCTATTGCAGTCCTCCTCTAGCTGATTGCATGTGGTACAGCTGTGATGGTGCTCCCATAGCCATCAGCATGATAAACACAGTACACTATCTTGGGAAACATGTTATTATCTGGCCATGACAGTCGCTGTGAGTGGAACCTGGATGTGGTGTTCTAACATGGCATCGCAGGTGATATCTGGATGTACCTCAATCATTTTCAACAGTGGGAAATAGCCTAATGATAGGAGGGTGATGTGCCACACAACTACAGCATGTAAGTGTAGCTATGCTGCATTGAGACTACTGCCTGTTTAACATGTGTGTGGTAATGTCTATTCTGCATGTTAAAATACAGATATGACAGTACTCTGTTCATGAGGGAACCCCAACTGTAGGGCCATCTGTGAACAGGTCAGTGTGTGCAACCATTTGTTTCCTGTGTTACACACTGAACACACTTCTGTGCACAGCAGAAGCATGGTGTGGAGATTGCAGACAGTACATGATGATAGGGATATGTTACATTGCATCCCTGACTAGACATGTGTCACATGAGACAGTGGTATGACTGACAATGTGTGGGATTCCCAGTGACAAGCCAATGATGGGCAACTGTTCGTAGCTGCAGTCACACGTCTACTACACATTGTATAGTTGCCATGTGGTATATATGTATGTGTTGTGCTCCCTCTGCAAATGTATACCATCTGTTGTGTTGGGTTGCTGGTGATATCTATGCATACTGTCATAGGTAATCCTGTATGTTGTTGTCTATCACTAAGCCATATGTGGGTTTAAAATGCAACACCATAGGCCGAATGGGTTGGTAGGTCCCAGCAGATCCTCCTGTCCCACTTCAGCTGACCATGGCACTGGGCACTAGCACATCTGGGGCCCAGCCATTAGCATCAACCTCTGTTGGCTCTGCACCACCTTCTGGTGGTACCACCACTGAGGATGGAGCATGTCCCCCTTGGGAGCGGGAACAGACAGGTACATATCTGCTGTCGTGCGGTCCCAGACATGTTGCGTAGGCGGCTCCCTAAGGGGTTATGAAGCTAGATATGCCAGTTCAAGGGCGGAGTGTCACATTTACAGGGTGATGCTGCCCCTCCTGGACAGTCCCCAGCACTGCCTCCTTTGCAGCTGTGTAGGTGCAGTGCAGTTGCCCATGGCTGGAGACCTCAGTCCCACTGTTTCCATAGCCTTTTGAATGCCGAAGACCCATCCCCATCCAGGGTGCAGCCCCCCCCACATGTGTCATATACCAACCCTGTATGCTGTAAGTTCTGTGCTCCTACCTATCCTCCACAGCCATACCTACACTCCTTCCTCAACATCTGACCCTCACCTATGGACACATAAGTCATTTCAGCTCCTAGGACACCATCTGCCCTATACATAGCTGTCCATTACACACACCTGTCCACTGGACACATGAAACCCTTGTAATACGCATCATAACATACTACTGTTATCCTCACCACTGTCCCTCAGGCGCACGGTCCTGGTATGCACATCACTCCTACATGGTTCAGGTACACATGAGGAGGACAACCCCATTGTACACAAAACACTACCAGTCCCTCTATGGTTACCCCATTTACCTTTATCATGATGATGATGTTGCACAAGTCACATTGCAGGAGTACTGTTCACACATAGTGATTGGACAGGTACTGTTGTGTTAATGTACATTACATGCACAGAGTGATGTATACAGCCAATGTACAACTATTGTCTGTCTGAGGGAGTCTTGTGATCACATAGAGCAACACCACTTCATAATACAGGCGTCGCTGGTGTTTCCCATTTCATTCTTTTGTAATGCTTTGTTGCTACATGGCATGTCCCTGATACATCTCTATATATGTATGTACCTATATGTTGGACATAAACACTCTCATGTACATCTACATGGTGGGATACATTCCTATACTGTTGAATGACTGCGCTGTATGATATCATCTGGTTACAGACTCTTATGCTCAATAAGCCTCTACATTGCTTAACCAATGCAACACTCACGTACTGGTAGCCAAACACGCTTACACCCACTCGATCCCACACTTGCTAATGCACCGGCATTGGTGCTTGCATCTGTCACTCACACCCCTGGGTGTGAGCAAGGACCACAATATTATCTTGTGATGCCTATTACATCATACTATATGACTCCAGTATCAGGATTGGCCACCCATTAGGTGATGGCATCACGTTCGACTATACGGAATCAGCGGCCTGTCCAGTGACACAATCATATTTGTGTGTACTTCATACAATGTGCTCCTACCTTATGATGCCTATTACATCGGAATACATGAATACAGTATCGGAAATGGCTGCCTATTAGGCTTTGGCATGGTGTTTGTCTGTACGGAATCAGCGGCCTGTACGGAGAATCATTCATATTCGTGTGTTCCTCTTAGGCATACCTTGTGATGCCTACCACATCGGACTACATGACTACAACCATAGCCGGCCTTAGGCATAGGCCAACTAAGCAGCCGCCTAGGGCACTGCTTTAGTGGGTGCACTTTACCTGCATTTATTTGGTGTAGGTAGACCAGGATGGGGGCACTGGGTGTTGTGGTGGTGGGTGCCATTGTGTCCTCTGCCTAGGGCACCAGTTGACCTAAGGCAACTCGTGACTACAGTATCGGGAATGGCTGCCCATTAGGCGACCGCATGGCATTCGACTGTATGGAATCAGCGGGCTGTCCGGTGAATCATTCATAATTGTGTGTTCCTCTTACAATCTGCTCCCACTTTGTAATGCCTATCACATCGGACTACATGACTACAGTATCAGGAATGGCTGCCCATTAGGCAACGGCATGGCGTTCGACTGTATGGAATCAGCGGCCTATCCAGTGAATTAATCATATTTGTGTGTTCTGCATAAACTCTGCTCCCATCTGGCTGACACATGGGAACCAAAACCCTGCAATACAAATGAGTAGTTGTGTTGTGGTAGCCACATCCGTCGGATGGGTCATGCTACTGCATACCTATTATAGGTTTGCCACCTTCTCAATTGACCAAGGTATAACTTTAGGGTTACCACCTGTCCCACTTTGCGAGGGACAGTGCAAAAATAATCAAGACATAGCACATGTCCAGATTACAGGACATTATTATATACTACGTTTCATTAATAATTGCATACAACAGTTATTTTATATATCACACTTCTATATGTTATGTGAAGTAGCATAAGCAATTCAAATGCAACTAGATTAGGCTTTTATTTGTGCAAATAAGTGTAATCCTGTACTATGCACTGCTGTAGCTATGTTTAGTCCTGGAATGTCTGACATTTCTACAGAATATGTCCCACTCTGGCCATTTGTAAAGGTGGCAACCCTATAGGACCTGTATGTAGAGACGTCAGACTTTGCAGGGCAACACACCCACAGCCAGTAGAAAGGGGTGTACTTCACTGTTTTGCCTAAATAAAAGGTTACTCTTGTAGCATTATAGTTGCTTATACTGTTACCTATAACATTCAGGTGTTTCAGAGGAACATAATTGTTTTATGCTACTACTACAGACAATATAGGTAGCCTTTGCCCTAAAATCACAGGACATTTGCCTTAATTACAGTTATTATGCACGACACAACTGCCCAAAGGGGAGTGGCCCTCACAAAGGTGGACAGGTGGTAACCCCAAACCTATTATTCTATCAACCTTCTAAGGTAGTCGGCGGAACATGCACTTTCTCTCACTATCAGACCTCTCATACGAATGGGGAAGAATAAACACTGAATCAGGGACACTGCATAATGACCTCAGGGACACATTTAGAAGGTTGGTGCTATTAACCTAACACACTGATGGACACAGAGCACATATGTATTCATACACATTGTCTGAGGTGCATGCAGTTTATGACTTTTAAATGTTGTCATTATTCATTACTTGTATTTCGTCACCTTTCCTCATAATATCACTAGTTCTAGGATGGTTTAGTTGAGACTGTGTTAAGAATCTGATTCGTAATCCCAGACGTCCCTGGTAATCGGGGACAGTTCAATGATATGGTCCCTATGTATTCCCCCGATGGTTTACGGACTGTCCAGTAGATGTGCTCTTACAGTTTGGGAGGTATGGGCATCTGCTATACCCACATCGAAATATTACTTTCACCCACAGGGCGGTCCTAATACATGTCTGCCAGCCAACACCTGCACGCCTAGCCCCATAATCGCATACCCATACTTCCCCCACCTGCCACTACTCTACAGCACTCATCCTTACTGTGGGCACAGGTGGACACAGGTGGGATATGAACACACCCCTACACACTGCCCACTCTCCCCATGTCGGGACAGATGTCATACGTTGTGTCAACCCTTGTGTTATCAGGCTTGCACAACCTACTGTTCTGTGTACAGCTACATCCTGGTCGTAATGGTGTTCCCCCATTGGTTGAAGGTACCAAATTTTTGGTGTCCCGCAAGAGATGTCACTGTCCATGTTTAAAGTGTAGACCTTGTAGATCTCTCCCACTGGTAGTTTCCTGCCGGTGGTCTGGGAAGCAGTGTTGCATTTACTTTTATTGTGTGTCTGTATGGCTCACCGGCCTAGCTGGGGGGGGGTGATAAGTAAACGTTTGTTGAGTGGACCTCCCACCAACATATGCCTGGTCTAAACATGTTACCCGTAACTGCTGTAACATAACCTAGGTATATACATGTGTATATTTACTGTAACATATATATATATATCTATTTACATCAACATATACAGACATATCTGCATATGTATTCATACATGTATATTCATATCTTGCTGCTTTTATATATATATATATATATATATATATATGTGTGTGTGTGTGTGTGTGTGTGTGTGTGTGTGTGTGTGTGTGTGTGTGTGTGTGTGTGTGTGTGCATGTATATGTGTGTGTGTGTATATATATATATATATATATATATATATATATATATATATATATATATATATGATTTTATATATATATATATATATATAATCTATATATATATATATATATATATATATATATATTTATATATATATATATATATATGTACATCAGTGTGTCAATGCATTCCCCGCTCATACACACTTACACATGCGTAATGGTGTTTATAAGCTTCACCAGCATACTAGTGCCTTATTCATTATAATACCGACACACTCCAGTCATCTTGCAATCGGTATGTAGCACGTTATACAGCAGACAGATATCACTATATGTAAATGTATGGATTACCGATGGTAACTGGAATGTGATAGTGTGATTTGACCCATCCCTTTTCTGCACAGACTATTATTCCATGTACTGTCGATGTTTGTATGGACACATTCCTATTATTTATGTCAACAAATGGAATGCATGTGTTACAGAATTTGTGCGTCAACATATATTGTTGTCTGCATGTGAGTATGCATATATTCCTATTACAACCTAGCTGACCTCCACGAGGCTGTCCATTAGAAACGGCCCATCCAACCCTGGCGCTTCTGGATCCATAATTGCATACCCATAGTTACTCCACCCCACCCATGTTAAATTTACACGTGTAACATCCATTATCCACTTGTTATCACAGCCATGACACACCTTTACACATTTCCTTCTCTAGAGCATTTGGGGCCCTACACACATTCTGTCCCGCCTCGTGTATTCACAGGGTCTCCCGCCATGTATATTTGCACATACGTGCCTTTCCTGGGGTTATGGAATACGGCCATTTGCGCTTTCCAATTTTTGAAGGTCCTAGCATGGGACTACATTCTGTCTGTGTGTAAAGCAGACCTAGCATTTCAACAATGTTACTCCCACTGGTAATACCCTGCCTGTGGTGTGAGTAGCGGTGCACTGCTCAGTCCTGGGCAGCTTTTTATGACATACGCTGAAAGCACTTTATAATACCAACATTGCTCTTTATTTCCTTCACATCCCTTGTGTATGCTTTACTGTTACAATGTCCATTCTTTATAGATATATATATTTCTCATGTATGTAGATATATATCTATGCACACACACATATGTGTGTGTGTGTGTGTATATATATATGTGCATATATATATATATATATATATATATATATATATATATATATATATATATATATATATATATATAAATACATATGTGTGTATATATATTACATCTGTACATACAAACATACATTTCCTGTGCTGGGAGCTGCTTACACCCACGCAGGTGCACTCGCCTATCCTTACTGTGCATTACATATGTTTACTGTCACTTATTTATGCTTATTTATGCCTTATAGATTATGACAATACCACTTTGATTGAAAGGATCTGGTTAATAGTCCCATGCGATACACACGTTCACCTTTACATGTTTAAATGTCGGCTTTACAGCAGAGCAAGATTCATTCCACAAGGAAAATGATATGTGCTATTGTCGACCTTGAACCGTGAATGCCTTTATGTTAGGTGGATGCTCTAACCACTACACAATTGGTGTTCTGCCTCATTTATATGTATACCCATGGTGCATAGTTACCCGAACACACACATCATCACTTCACTTACACAACAGGCATCCATTTACCTGTTGGTTAAAATGCACTACTACACATGCGCCATTCCCTATTCCCTACTGCTCTGGACTCGTGCCGCATGTTGACTCACTCCGAGGATATTCAGACCTCTACAGCCTATAGTCCTGGCACATACGTGTGTTTGATTGTCTGGGTGTTCATATGGTCTTCTGAGTTTAAGCTTGTCTGACTGGGGACAAGGACTGCCCTGTATCTAGTTGAAAGTCAAACTTAGCAAGGGGAGATTGTTTGTTCCACTTTTAGTGTCCTACCTGTGGTTTGGGATGCAGAGGTGTGCTCACCTATGGCCATCCTGATATATAACAGCACTAACGATTACGGGGATTTCCTATATTATGACCATGTTCATTCTTTATATATATATATATATATATATATATATATATATATATGTAGATATGTGTGTGTGTGTGTGTGTGTGTATATATATCGGTCTGTACATACACATGCACATACACCTACATACTCATTTACATTTCCCATACCGTTGAATCACTGCCACCTACTGTCACGCATACACGCTTGCATACCCGCTTATGGCTTGGGTTGCCACCTTTTCATATGGCCAAAGCGGAGCATTTTCGGGACACACATCAGACCTTACAGGCTGACACATACCCATGGTCAGTACAAAGGTTAGAACTTTACTTATTTGCCTAAATGAATGCTTATTCTTGTAGCAGTTTGTTTGCTTCATCTGTTTCTTGTAACTTTGAGTATTCTACATAAATAACTGTTTTATGCAACTATTACATGAAATATGGGACATATTTCCTACAATCACAGGACATTTGCCATTGCATTATATTTGGTCTGGACACAACTACCCAAAAAGGGACTGTACATCACAAGGTGGGGCAGGTGGTAACCCTACTTACATCTGCTTTACAGTGCCTTAAGCACCCTATATCCGACTGCCACTATGTGAATGTGTAAGGTATATATTCTCGATAATGCATGTGGGGAGACGTGCATCACGGTCAGGTGTTTAATCCCTCGCAAGGTGGGGCAGGTGGTAACCCTACTTACATCTGCTTTACAGTGCCTTAAGCACCCTATATCCGACTGCCACTATGCGAATGTGTAAGGTATATATTCCTGATAATGCACGTGGGGAGACGTGCATCATGGACAGGTGTTTAATCCCGGGTCTAGGTTCTGCAGGACCAGCTGGAGGCTGAGCAGTCTTGTGGACAACTACTGCTCATACAGCTTGTGTCCAGATGTATACAGGACTGGACATCGTGTCGTGACACAAAGTCTAATGTTTAGAACAGATACATATCCCATGAGGGATATCCAAAAATTGTGGAGACCGATGACTATCTTTGCTTTACGGCTGTAAGATACGGTTATACATGCAAGGGATACATAGTTTACAATCCTGAGAATGCCTAGGGTGAGACTGCCTACTAGATATGGGTAGGGGTCACTATGTGCAGATATGGCCACGCCTATCTAGCAGCCCGAGTATGGCTGGTTTTGGTGGACGTTCAGAAAGGGGGGGTGTGTGCTGTGAAGGGGGTGATGGGTATTCAATTATGTATCCAGGTGTGTTGGGATTGGATGTCTCAGTTCAGGCCAGACCATTATGTGGGTATGTGCTGGTAACGTTTCTGTACATGTGTATTGCACATTTTAATGTTCACATGTTTGCGGGATTGTATTGCGGATGTGTATATTTGTTCTTTGATTAAGTTCACCTATTGTGCATCCAACCCAGTCTCCCTTGACCTGGATGGGACATTTCGTGGCACACATCTGAGTTTACAAGGCAACACATACCCATGGTCATTCAAAGGATAGTACTTTAGTTTCATGTCTTTGTTTACTTCTTATTTCTGTTTCTTGTAACATATAGGTATTTATATATACGACATTATATGTGTGTGGGGACTATTACATAACATATGGGACATAATTATGTCCTACTATCGCAGGGCATTTCACATTTATTATGAATTTGGTATGGACACACCTGCCTAGAGGGGGTCTGTCCCTCACAGTGTTGGACAGGTGGTAACCCAAACCATTGAGCAAGGCTTGGCAATTGGCGGCGCGCTAACACGATGTGTTTCACTTTCACTTGGTATAACTAGTGACACTACAATGGAATACGGGCACGGGGTATTAAATATCTTTGTTCGAGGGACGGGGACTCAATATTCAGCTACGTGCCTTTGTGTTGACTTCTTATTGTGGTGTTCACAATGATATCTTGTATGCTTTGCATACATTTCATTATCCATGGACACTGACAGGAGAGATTACTATTAGTGGCAGCATTTTAGGTTGAGCATATGCAGCCGACATGATCAAGCCTCTGTGCAGCGCTTCGACACGCCCCCTGCACTCGTACACATTTCCTATGCACGTGGCCACTACAACAGCGCACCTTCATTAATATGCATGTGGTGCTGCTGCGCCATTTCTATGCGCAGTGTTCAGTGTTCAGGAGACTGAAAACAGTTGGGATGTATTCCCAACCATACATGACATATATGGACACACACACACCCACATGTGCCAGTACTGTGAATCAAACACCTGCCTATCTCATGATAGGTATTACAGAAGTACAGCACTATCGCATTCGCTACAAAGCTTACTGAGTCTTTCCTTTGCCAACTGTGCTGATATATGCACAATATATGCACATGGGAGATATTACTGTTACAGGTGTCAAGAGGTTTGCCTTCAGTATCACCCTTACTGCATTCTACATTGTCTGTCTTCCACTTCAATTGACAAAACCAGACCTTAGCAGTTACAGAGATTATTGTAGGAATGGCTGTAACACACCAGTGAGCTGTCCTCAGTAACCATTCATCTGCAAAATAGCTCCACCACTTAGTAGTCATGTCTAAACTTCTGTCCATACCTCATGTACAGCTTACTGTACTTTGAGTATATCACCATATACAGTTGGCAATGTTGAGGCTGTATTGCAACAGCATGATGTACTAAGACAACAGTCACCTTCAAACATCAGACACTGCACACACATGGACTCTAAACAAACATCAATACATGTACACATATGCAGTCTACATCAGTAAGTGCACTAGCAGGTCAAGAGGATACATTCCACACCTTCTCTATGCCATGTGTGAAACAAAGCCGAGCATTACACCATAATGGATGTTGTATTCATGTACTGGTAGGACACAACCACCTTCACCGAGTAGCCAAGTGTACATATATGACAACAGCACATATCAGCAAGACACACACAGCATTATTCCATGTCATGCTGCTACAATCTGTTACTTCACAGTGCCATGTTGAAGCCAGGGCACTGAAATGGTCAACAGTGAGCACATCATATTTGCCACACACACCTCATATTTACTGGAAGAGTGCCAGCAATGTGCTCTGTTAGAGTTAGGCAGTACACTCATTCAAGCATGTGTGAGGTCTGTGGCTTGTAAACATCTCACCCCAGCATGTACTGGCTATTGTTGTACTAAGGCTAATGTCCAGACAGCACACAGCATGCATGGCTTGCAATTGTTGACATGGAGTATATGTAGGAGCTGTGGGCACACATGTCTGTACATGTCATGAGCATATCACCTGTGACTACTCAGGAACATACAGAGCAGAGCTGAATTTCCCTGAGTCTGTCAGTACAGGCCTTGTGTAGGTCCTATGATCCTGTTATTTGGGTATGTTTTTAGGCATTGCATTAGGTGGACATGTCTAATGACATACATGCTACATGGGTTTTTGTATGATATGATAGGTGTCATGGGTGACCAGTACAGAGGGAATATTACCTCTGTTAACATAGATATCAAACCTTATGTACTGTTAGCATGCTATCTGCCATGTGCATGTGTGTAATGACTGTAGCCACCTGTATGTAGAAAGGATAATGAAAGCTATGGTAATGTCATTTATGTTGTATGAGTGTGGGGTGTACATATCCAGGGCAGGTAGAGTTAGGTCATATCCAACCATGAGGGTGTTGTTTACTGGTGTACAACAACGGTTAACTGTGTTAATGCTGACAACATCCGAGGGACCCTGGTACGTGTACAACTGAGCTGGTTACAAACAGTGGTATTATTGCATTGCATAACACATTATGCAGCTGTGTCTGCACATGTGTACTTTGCACAGTTGATGTAGGCCTAGGTACAGTCCACCAATCAAAGGTTATCTGGTGATCTACCATACTATGTCATACCACATATGGATGTGTGTTGGTAGTCTGGGGACAAGGTGGTGGATATATATGAGGATACAACCTAAAATGCAGCGTTTGCCACTGTCACCTGTACCTGACTCATCTGTGATGAGTTGTGTCAGAGTAGTGGTCTTTACTTGTGAGTAGCCTTTATGAATATGTGGACACCACCACCTGGAATGGTCCATACCAGTGTTATGGCCCACATGTCTGGATCTGAGTTATATGGTGGTAGTGAAATTGTGCACTACAGAGCCTTCAGCCAGGTGTTCCTCACTGCACAGATGTCAGTATTCCCGATTGTAGGTTCTACATTGAGCAAATGGATTACTAAAGCCACACATCTAGCACTGGTTAGCATAAGCATCCAATGCAATTGTCTTGTAGGTGTCAGGGTGTTACTTCTGTGTGTAGGACATTTGCCTTGGAATGTGACTATATGGGTAAATGTGACCTAGGTATTATCCACACTCACTTGAAACATGGATGCATGTGCTCTGTGTTGAAGGCTTGTCATTCAGTCATGACAGCCCAGAATGACAGACACTGGACAACCTCATAATAACAGCAGGACATTGGCTCATTGTTTTGGTCTAGCAGTTGCCATTCATACCATGACATCATTGTGAGTGGCAGTAATGTGCTTGGTAGCAAATGCCACATGTAAGGTGATGGACAGCAGCAGAAATTGTCTATATAACCAATGTGAGATATACTTAGGGTATCAATCCTGCTAATAATGACAACTACTAACACAGCCGGGAGAGGTCATCTTGACACCTGCACCTCAGTACCATTACACAAGGTGGCTCACACATTATTCTTGAACGTGCCACTGTTCCAAGTATAATGCCACTGTCCACAACCAGCTATCAATGTATGCCTTTCAGGGCAGCAAGGTGTGTGACACATGCTGTAGGTAGCATCCACCTGTGTGTCCCAGTTAACCTATTGTCTGTCATGTCCACACATGCATGATTGTGTATACTTAACATATATATGTCAGTACTTCATGTACATGTATGCATGTTTATCACACAGCACAGACACAGCTATATCATTTATGGGCCACATACAGGTATCTGGTAGTAAACCAGTATGATGTGCATATGTACTGACAGGTAAAATGTACATAGCTGTAAACCTGTGTGTTTACAATAGGAGTCCATTACAATGTGTTCTGTACATGTAAGTGTATGAGCATGCACACTGTGGCCTCCTGTGGTTAGAATCGGAGTGCATCCCAAACAGCCCTGTGCTATTAAGTGTTTCATCATACCCACTGCCACCTTCTGTAATTTGAGTCATTGCATCCAACAAGCCATTTGCTACTGTGTGTGAGCATGCCCAGTATAACCTTGTGTAGTTGTAGTCATAGTGCATCCCAAACAGCCCTGTGCTACTAAGGGTATGAGCATGCCCACTGTCACCTTGTGTAATTGGAGTCAATACATCCAAACAAGTTCTGCGATTCTATGTGTATGAGCATGACCACTGTAACCCTGTATAGTGATAGTAGTTGTCTATTCCACAGATGGGCATACTCCAGTTCAGGTTTCTGTTGTGCTACAACTATACCTCTCAGGCCTACCTATGTACTACCTGCAGATGATGCGTCTTGTTTGTGCATACAGGTTGTAATGGACACCTACTTTAAACACACAGGCTTACAGCTATGTACTTCGTGACTGTCAGTATCCCTGTTGTTGTCCTCAATCTTAGAAGGGCATTCTGACTGCTTTGGAATGTGTAATCTCTGTGACATGTCTCGCAACTGTGTAGTACTGTACTAGTGATCTGTAGATAGGTAGGAGTTCTGACTCCACCACTGGCAACTGTTTGTGTGTGTGACAGCAAATGCCTGAGTGTGTGTGTCAGCAAGTGGTTGTGTGTGTGTATTTGTGTCTGCATCCTGTCATGACGTTAAAGATAATCACAAGGCCTTCTTTAGTTATGTCAGAAACCTGGGTGGAAACTCCCAGATATGCTCTGAGTTAGTGCAAAATGACAAAAAATACACTGAACCCACAGACATTGCCAACATCCTGGCAGACAGGTTCAGTGCAAACTTCTCCCCCCCTTCCCCCCAAATGAGCAAATGACTATTCCCAACAGTGTGTAGCCTCCCTGACATCACAGTTGCACAGGTGAAAGCTGCCCTCTCCAAAGCAAAACGCAGCATCAATGGGACCGGACGGTGTCCCGGGCTGCATTTTACATGAGCTCCAAGAAGAACTGAACCCTCACTTAAAATCACTATTCAGTCTCGGCCTTACAACAGGATATGTACCCAAAGAATGGCATACAGCAATAGTGGTCCCACTCCATAAAGGTGGTGCCACAACAGGCCCCGGAAACTATTGCCCTATAAGCCTAACTAGCCTGGTCTGCAAAGCTATGGAGCATATCATCATGGAACTCATAAACAAAAGACAGTGGGAACCTCCAAACACTGGTTCCTACCCAATTTGGCTTTGTTAAGGGCAGATCTTACCTCTTGAACCTGGTCGATTTCTTTGAAACAGTCACCAAGGCCATAGATGAAGGGAAGGTAGTCCACACAACCTACCTTGACCTTGTAAAAGCCTTCAACACAATACTCCACTCAGGCATCATAAATAAGCTCACCAACTTAAATATCAACCCCTATGTCACAAGATGGGTTGCAAACTGGCTTAGGGATAAAACCCACATGGGCAGAATTGCAGGTGCCATGTCAGACTCTAAACCAGTTACAAGTGGCATCCCAGAAGGCTCAGTCCTGGGACCTCTCTTGTTCGGTATATATTTCTCTGAGGTACAGGCTAACACAGGAGGACTATGGCTGACAAATTTTGCAGATGACTGCAAACTGGGGGCCATAATCGACTCACTGGCTGACACAAGCATCTTCCAAAAAGGTGTCACAGAGACGGATAACTGGTGCCAGAGCCGTGGCCTAAAGCTAAATGCCAAAAAGTGCATAGTCATCCCCTTTGGGGAAAAAAAAGTGCCCACAAATTACCACATATCCATTAAGTACAGAAGAAGTAATTAGGGATTTGGGGACCCAAGTAGATTTTAGAGTATGCACACTCTTTGCCAAAGTGGTTAGAAAGACATTCTATATAGCCCACCTTATCACAAAGGGGTTCACATCTCAATCAAGAGAGGTCATTGTGCCCCTCTACTCATCACTCAACAGGCCCATAATTGAATACAATGCCCCATTTGGGAAGTACCTTACCCGACACCTGCTACAACTAGAAAGACCCCAAAAGTACCTCACCAAGAGGATCAAGGGGCTCAAACAGATGCCCTACGCAGTTAGGCTAAAGAAACTCCAGCTCTACTCAGTTGCTTACCGCCTACTCAGTGGCGACCTGTCCCTGACGTATAAAGCCATGTCCAACCCTGAATTAATGGACATGCTCCACCTCAAGAAATCCAAATCTATCAGAGCTACATGCTCCAGTGACTTAAACCTCAGCACAGAAATAAATAGAACATGCTGGAGGGACAGATTCATATCCCAGAGGCTCCCCTCACTCTGGAACAAAATCCCAATCCATGTTAGACAGAGCCCCTCAATGACCCTCTTCAGGAAGAATCTTGACATTTGGATGGGAGATCATAAATTTACCCCTGGGATCTCTTCTGTGTCACTGTTAGACAGAGGCACGGTAAACTAACCTTAAATGGGCTATCTTCTGTGACCTACTATACAAAGGCACAGTCAACTAATCTAAAAAGGGTGGTGAAAGCCAAACACATTCTGACTAGGCTTGTAAATGCCCTAGGGCAGATAGCCTAGTATGAACCTATGAACCTATGAACCTATGACAGTGGGCTTTGCTTCATTCCGAAGAGATACCACCTTTTGCACTGGCCTTTATTCTTGTCAACTGCTAAACCTCTCTCTTCCCACCTCCCCCCTCCCCACTGCAAGTAATCAGTCCTGTGATGTCACCCAGCTCAGAAGTGGAATCAGAATAAGTGTAATTGTATGTGTACTGTGGCACATACCCCAACTGCATATCACTGTACTAGTTACCTTTACATAGGCAAGACGTATATGCATAATACTGGCAAGTGTGTGCATGTTTGTATGTGTGACTACCCTGTAGCCAGGCATACACATGTATAATGTCTTTTAACATGCTGCACACCATGGTAGCCATCTGTGGTGACTGGTGTCTACAAAGTATTACATAGTTAGGAATGGTAAAGAATACACAGTCAAGCATGACTACAGTTGGGTATGTTATTTTCCTGTGCCACTGTCGAGCAGTGACACAGAAGTGGTCACCGGGGTGTAAGTCCATACCCATCATTCTCCCACCCAAACTCTACAATCCCCAGGGTAGATTACATTAGCCATCATTCCCCACCCCAAACTCCATATACACAACAACCATCCCTTCTCTGGTGAACTGATTAAGATTTAAATGTTATAACACAAGAGATGCCTCTGTTTTGTATACACGTCAGTTCCTTTGGAACCCTTCTGTATCACAAAGGGTGTTCAGACATGTAAATATATATATATATATATATATATATATATATATATGGTTTCCTATGAAACCATCGAATTTACACTACATCGAAAATGAGAAGATCGGGACTTCCATATTGAAATTGCAAACCATCGAAAACGAAATCCGACTTCCAAAGCGTCGAAAATGAAATGTCACAGCACTTGTGTATGTTTAACGGGTCCCCTTCTAAAGACCGAACCGCCGATTCCCCGACGCAGAAATCACCGACGCCAGATAACCGACAGGTACGTATACCGACAGGGTGATTCGCCGACAGCGGAAAGACCGACAAGGGTAATGTGTGATCGCGACCCAGTAAGTGTGCGACAGTGACGGAGGTAGGAGTGGTCAGGTAAGTGAGTTCGGGTTAGGGTGCAGGTAGGTGAAGTGTGCGTTAGTGTCGGAGCTTGGGCTAGGGGTGGGTAAGTGAGTTTGGGTTAGGGTGCAGGTTGGTGAAGTGTGCTAGTGTCGGAGCTTGGGCTAGGGGTGGGTAAGTGAGTTAGGGTTAGGGTGCAGGTAGGTGAAGTGTGCGTTAGTGTCGAGCTTGGGCTAGGGGTGGGTAAGTGAGTTAGGTTAGGTGCAGGTAGGTGAAGTGTAGGTTAGTGTTGGAGCTTGGGCTAGGGTGGGTAAGTGAGTTAGGGTTAGGTGCAGGTAGGTGAAGTGTCGTAGTCGGAGCTTGGGCTAGGGGTGGGTAAGTGAGTTAGGGTTAGGGTGCAGGTAGGTGAAGTGTGCGTTAGTGTCGGAGCTTGGGCTAGGGGTGGGTAAGTGAGTTCGGGTTAGGGTGCAGGTAGGTGAAGTGTGCAATAGTGTCGGACCTTAGGGTTAGGGTTTGGGTCAGGGCTAGTGTGTATGCTATGTAGTGTAGTATAACTGTATTTATAACTTCTCTCCTGTATGTTCTGCACTTTCCATGTAGTCGATGTTTTAAATGTCGACGATTTCTGTTTTTGCTGTTATGTACTTTTGATGGTCTAGTCTCGATGTAGTCATTCTCGATGTAGTGTAAATTCGATGGTTTCATAGGAAACCATATATATATATAATACAAAAAACCAAGTCCCAATAGAAGAATAAATTGTATAAACGAACCCAAAAAGCCAAACGTAGTGTGTAGCGTCATTATAAATCCAAAGATAAGCAAGCGTTAGATAACGCAAACACTCTTGATGGAAAGAAACTAGTTGGATAAAGAAATACCTTGTGGTTGCTAAACACACGCTGTAAAACCATTAAACAAAGAGTCCACCATCCAAACGTAGTATGTAGTGTGTTTAAAAGTTCACGAGGTAGACAAGCATTAAATAGCGTAAGCCCTCGTAGTAAATGAATGCTCGCTGAATGAAAGATGTTATGTTGTTGCTGAACGCAAAATAATTAGAGCATTGAACAGAAACCACCATGGAAATTTCAGTAATACACGCCAAAGTTCATTTTTGCTGTAATCCAAAGGATAGTAGGTTGTTGTTCCGTGCAAACAGATAATGCTCAGCCGTTTTTAAAAATGTGAAGACTTCTTTATTGGAATACTTTAAAAGGTTAGCGCTTTCGCGGGAAAAATTAACACACCCGCTTCATCAGACAACAAAGGAACTTATTCCTGCCCTATTTAAAGGGCAGGAAAAGGAAATGACATCATAAAAAGGAAATGACATCATAAAGGAAATGACATCTTAAAAAGGAAATGACATCATAAAAACAGCCATTGTAGCCCTGAAACCATATATAAAAAATTTAAAATACAAGCATAAAATGTATATATAATATATAAAAATATATATATGTCATATATAAAAATAAAAATAATAACCAAGACACATCGCAATATTTCATTGAAGTATTGTAAAGGCCTGCATTTAGTTGTGTAATAAACAATAGATAAAAAACACTATATAACAATGTTATTAAGAATAATAGTATTGAGTAAATATAGATATAAATATAACTATGTATATATAAATGTAAATATAAATGTAATATGTTTGTATATAAAAATATATTGTAAATGTAGTAATAAATATAATAAATGAATAAATAAATGGTGAATAATGATAATGATAAAAATAATTGTAGTAAACATAACCAAGAATATATGCATGTAAATATAATAGAATAAATCAAAAGGCAAAGTGGTTCCTTGTGTGCGAAGTGGGTGCTACGCTTAGCATCGATTCTGCATTCAAATTAATCCAAGTACACCAAACAAGCAATAGGGCTCCAAGTTCACCAAACAAGCGATAGGACTCCAAGATATATAGTTCAAACCAATTTGTATTTATTTTCATGGAAACGAACAAAAATAAAAACAAAAAAACAGATGAGCGCTTTCACTATTAGGTTAGCTTCTTCAGATCGTTACAAACATAATGAAATACCATCCCTTATATAGTAATATAATCAGTACTTAGTTAAACTGACGTACATAATTAGATAATTGTATGAGAGTCAGTTTTTAAAAAATATACATCTTAGAAAATACTTTTTCAAGTGTGACTTGTTAAAATCATTTTCAGACTAGATTCATCGTTTGTATGCTTTAACTATAATGCATACTTGTATCTGAAAATATATATAAAACGCATGAATTATATAAATAGTAAAAAGATTTCTTATATAGATATTTAAAGAAAACATATTCCTTTGGTTAAATAAATACAATTTGTCATATAAGCTAAAACGTCTTAAACAAGTTAAAAACAAATAAACTGTATCCAAAGTGTATTTTAAAAAATATACTAATACTGAAAACATTGCCTTTGTCTCATTCATTATAAAATATTCATATGGCATAAGTCAAACTTGTGGTTCAGACGTAATATATATGTAAAAAATAGTTGAAACATATAACAATATATATATATATATTATCATCTGATAATGATAAAAATGTTTGAAATTTAAAATTTAAAATATATGCTTGATAAATGTATAGTGGATTGATAAATAAATAATAAATATATTACATCTTTCATTATGATTATGAAATTCATTGCAGATATAACAGATGAGTATGAAAAAATATATATATACATTTGTTGGAAATAAATATGTAATAATATAATATAAACATAAATATTAATGTGTTATAACTGTATATGTAATGTAATGTATGTGTGTATAGTTGTATATATGTATGAAAAAAATATCAAATGATAGAATGAATGGAAAAACATGAATTTGAATATACATGTGTTAATGTAAAGGTGAAAAATATGTATATATATAGATATCTATAGAGATAAACACATGCGATGTAAAGACATATATATGTGTTTATTTATGTGCAACAGATGTGAATAAATAAGGTAAAGCATAGGATGATCAATTGTAGATATAAATAATTAAAATTATGTATAAATATAATATGTGATATCAATATTTAAAATGTATGTATAAAAAATGAATAAATATGAATTGTATGTGTGTAAATATGCATATGAGTATATCTATAAATATATATGTAAATATGAATATATATATGAATAATAAATAGAAATGTAAACATAAATATAAATATTGAAAATGCTTACATGATGTATGTAAGGATATGTATGTGTATATATGGAATGATAGTAAAGTGTGTATTATGTATATGTGTATGTAAATAAATCAATGGGATGGATTAAATAGTATGTGGATGTCAAACGAATTGTTAAATATAGTGGGTTATTATATCAGGCAAAAAAGACTCTCCTCAATCAGCTTATTTAATATGTCTCCGTTGTCGTAAATGTGGTTTTATTGATGCTCTTTCGTTTAACCCATGCCCTTTATCAGCCCTTAGTAAGATTATCCAGCTGCTTTCCTTGTCTTCTGTATAGCATTTTATATTACCTCCCCTCGGGTTTGGTGTTATAACTTCAAGAACCCTGAATTTAAATGTATGTTGCGGTCCCTTCTCTAGAACATGCTTTGCCAAAGCATTATTGACATTCTCTTTTCTAATGCTATAACAATGCTCCCTAATTCTATCCCGTAGGCATCTATTAGTCTTGCCTATGTAGAATGATGAGCATACTGTGCAAACTGCTAGGTATACAACATGGCATGTCATGCAGTTAGCATTGGCATTAGTAATAATTTCCTGTTTGGAATCCGGGTGTGTGAAGATGGGTTCAGTGCTGATCAGAGTACAAAAATTACAATGGCCACATGGTTTTGTAGGACCATCTATCCTAATGTTTTCCTTGTGTCCTTTATGGCATAAGATTCTCTTGAGATTCTTTTTGTTTCTATATAGAAACATTGGTTTCTCACCCACTAATCTTTTTATATCATCGTCTATCTTTAAAACATCCCAATATTTGCCAATAATAGATTTAATATCTTTGTTGTCTCTTGTATAATATGTAGAGAATTTAACATTAGTAGGACTAGTGTTGGTACCTATAATCTGATTATTCTTGGGTCCAAAATATGGTGCCCCTCTTAAACTTCTCACATCAGGGGTGATCAATAAGTTTTCCTCAATTTCATCCATTTTATATCCCCTTGCCAATAATTGGTTTCTCAATTCATGTAAGTCATTCACTAAACCAGTTTCATTGGAATTCATCCTTGACATCCTTAATGCTTGCCCTTTCATAATATTTCTAAAACATATGTTGGGTGCATACTGGACCTAAACAATAACATATTTCGGTGGCAGCTCTTTCTGTATATTCCTGTATTGATCAGGCCACATGGTAGTTTTTCAATAAACAAATCCAGAAATTCAATTCTCTTCATATCATATTGTACTGTAAATTTAAGACAATCAGTTAGATGATTAATGACCAATATAAACTCTTGTAAGTCTTCCATGTTTCCATTCCACAGAATGAATAAATCATCGACAAAGCGTCTATAAAATATCACATTTGATTTGAAAAGATTATTTTGGAATAATATTAATTCTTCCCAATTGGCCAGAAACATGTTGGCGTAGCTATTGGCACATGGGGTGCCCATAGCTATGCCCTCACGTTGTCTGTACATGTTGTCACCAAATATAAAGGCATTGTTTTCAAGAATTAACTCAAGAAAATGTGTGATCAAATCAATGAAAACATCAGAATATTCACTATGTTTTTTCAAATAGCATGATACATAGCTTAAGCCCAACTCATTCGGAATTATGGTGAATAATGATTGTACATCCAATGTGACTAGTGTTAATTTATCCATGTCTGTATAATCCTTCATTCTATCATATAAATCTATTAAGAAATGCTTAGAGTCACGTAATACATAGTGATTCTTGTTCAAAATGCATCTTAAGTGTTTCTCGATGAATACGGAAACATGCTCAGTCACCCAGCCTCTACCTGAGACTATTGGTCTCATTGGTGGGTCATCATAGCTCTTATGAATCTTTGGTAGACCCTGTATGATTGGGATGGTGGGTGTATGTATATATAAGTACTCGTACAAATCTTTATCTATTAAGCCACTTTTAAAAATATCTGTTAATACATCATGTACATAGATACACATATTATTAATAGATATCATGTTTTCCTTAACATAAAATTTATCATGCAACATCATAGTCATTTTGTTTATGTACTTTTCAGTATCTAATATCACAATGCCTGACCCTTTGTCTGCAGGTCTGATGGTAATGTTGTGATCATTTTTTAACTTGTCTAAACTGACTTTTTCATTATAAGTTAGGTTATAAAATTTTCTTGTACTCCTATGGTTGTTCCTTTCATTGGTATAGTATTTATGAAATTCCTCTTCTGTTAATTTAAAGTAAGTTTCAACCAAGGGATGGTTATTCGGTATAAAATCACTCAAATTCTTAAATTTAAAATTCTTACTGTCATTTGTGGATGAGACAGAAGCTATTGACTCTTCAGTGGGTCGAAATAAATATTTTAACATTAAGTTGCGGCAAAAGATTTTCAGATCTTTTATGGTATCTGTAACATCACTTTTCGTGTGGGGTATGAAATTCAATCCCTTATTTAGGAGATTGATATCATCATTGGTTAAGTCTATACTAGATAAGTTAAAGATTAATCCCTGTGGTTGTTGTTCCACATTTTCTTTATAGTTGTATTGTGTAGAAATTCCCCCGACATTTTTCTCTTCTGCCTCCCCCTGCTCATGGGTCTGGATCTCCCCTGACCCTTGTCCTGGCGTATGGCTAAAAGGAAATTTAAATTAATGTTTGACTCTCTATTATTGACATTGTTTCTTATTTTGGGTTCACAACTGGTATAGGTGTAGTTCTATCTTTTATATTAGTCCTATTAATGCTTATATTAGGATAAAGGTTATGGTTCTTAGCAGGGCCCTCATGTGTTATATGTATGACATCAGCAGAGTCATTGCAAGTGAGTTCAGTATCTTTTTCAGATGTTATATTGTTATCACAAATGACTGATAAGTGGCTATTAACGGTATGAGAATTCAATGTATCCTTATCCTGTGTCACAGTGTCTGTGGTGACAGGTGTTACAGATTCGTTTGGTGTTAATTCATCCTGAATTACTGTTGGTTCTTGAATAATTTGCTCTGTATGTAAATAATTCTGATTAATGGATGTTACATTAACATCTCTAGGGTAATGGTGTCTAGAATTATTAACATCATTACTACCATTAACAACCTCTCTCCCATTCTCGTGAGTGTTTGATGGGATATTCCTAGTGGGACCTATATCAAAATTAGTATTCCTAGGCCAAGTAAATACATTTCCTGATCTAAAATCCCTAAAATCTCTAGAGACCTTGTTCTTTTTCTGTTGGAACAATTTGTGTTCAAATGCTGATATACAGTCTAATATATTGTCAAACAGAGGGCTGACGACCCCTTCCGGAAAGTCTTTAAACAGTTCACGTTGTTTTTCATTTATACTGTCTATCAAAATTTTCTCTTCAGGTATAAAGAAATCGATTAAGAGTCTTAAATACTTACAGCTAGTTTCAATGTTTATTCTTTGCCACATGGCTAGTAATTCAGGGTAATCCTTTCCTTGACTAGGCATGGAGAGGACTCTTAGTCCTCTTGGTATGATGTTGTGCTGTAAGCAAAACTCAAAGTGTACCCTCTGGGTTTGCAAACGCTTTAGTTTATAGAAGTCTCTTTCAATATTTCCAAGTAGTTTATGTAGCTTTTCCATATCCACAACCACATTCTCATTGTTAATAGTTGTATCATTTTCTTCAAAAAACCAAATAGGTACGGAAGTTCCGTTTAAATACCTTGTAAATCTAGAAGTAATTTCCTCTCTGCTCCGGTATTCACCTCTGAGTCTCTGCGATTTCGCCTCCCTGTCTTTGCCTTGGTGTTCACCTTCTGGTCTGTACGGTAGCTCAACGTCCGCCAAGTTGCTAAGATTTACGTGGTGTTGTTGCTGCATAAATAACGTGTGGTTATAGAGTGGAAAAATGTTTGCATAAGCTGTATTATCAGCCTTGAATTAATTACGTATTTACTATGTCCAATCACTTTTCTAAGATGTATATTTTTTAAAAACTGACTCTCATACAATTATCTAATTATGTACGTCAGTTTAACTAAGTACTGATTATATTACTATATAAGGGATGGTATTCCATTATGTTTGTAATGATCTGAAGAAGCTAAACTAATAGTGAAAGCGCTCATCTGTTTTTTTGTTTTTATTTTTGTTCGTTTCCATGAAAATAAATACAAATTGGTTTGAACTATATATCTTGGAGTCCTATCGCTTGTTTGGTGAACTTGGAGCCCTATTGCTTGTTTGGTGTACTTGGATTAATTTGAATGCAGAATCGATGCTAAGCGTAGCACCCACTTCGCACACAAGGAACCACTTTGTCTTTTGGATTATTTGTTATTTGTGGTAACAGTGTGCTAATCCGACGGAAAGTTACTTTTTATGTAAGAAATATTAACTCTTAACCAACCTCTCGGAAAGTGGGACTGTTTACTGATCAGAAAGTACTTGAATACATCTTAATACGCAACTGTTTAGTACCCGAAACAGACAAGCACGTGAGTTGTATAATATTTTTAAAAATTAACTTTACCGTTACGAGAAGTTTGGAAGCAGTATGCAGCACGCAACTGATTAACGGCTGATAATTCAAAGCGAAGATATATTGCTAGTATACGTAAACCATATACTGGCGTTCAAAAACACTAAAAGTACTTGGGCATAATGTTTAATCTATGAATGCTTGAAGTTCGATAATTTAAAAGAAGCACTTCACAAGCAATATTCTTGTGAAAAGTGATTGGACATAGTAAATACGTAATTAATTCAAGGCTGATAATACAGCTTATGCAAACATTTTTCCACTCTATAACCACACGTTATTTACGCAGCAACAACACCACGTAAATCTTAGCAACATGGCGGACGTTGAGCTACCGTACAGACCAGAAGGTGAACACCAAGGCAAAGACAGGGAGGCGAAATCGCAGAGACTCAGAGGTGAATACCGGAGCAGAGAGGAAATTACTTCTAGATTTACAAGGTATTTAAACGGAACTTCCGTACCTATTTGGTTTTTTGAAGAAAATGATACAACTATTAACATTGAGAATGTGGTTGTGGATATGGAAAAGCTACATAAACTACTTGGAAATATTGAAAGAGACTTCTATAAACTAAAGCGTTTGCAAACCCAGAGGGTACACTTTGAGTTTTGCTTACAGCACAACATCATACCGAGAGGACTAAGAGTCTTCTTCATGCCTAGTCAAGGAAAGGATTACCCTGAATTACTAGCCATGTGGCAAAGAATAAACATTGAAACTAGCTGTAAGTATTTAAGACTCTTAATCGATTTCTTTATACCTGAAGAGAAAATTTTGATAGACAGTATAAATGAAAAACAACGTGAACTGTTTAAAGACTTTCCGGAAGGGGTCGTCAGCCCTCTGTTTGACAATATATTAGACTGTATATCAGCATTTGAACACAAATTGTTCCAACAGAAAAAGAACAAGGTCTCTAGAGATTTTAGGGATTTTAGATCAGGAAATGTATTTACTTGGCCTTGGAATACTAATTTTGATATAGGTCCCACTAGGAATATTCCATCAAACACTCACGAGAATGGGAGAGAGGTTGTTAATGGTAGTAATGATGTTAATAATTCTAGACACCATTACCCTAGAGATGTTAATGGAACATCCATTAATCAGAATTATTTACATACAGAGCAAATTATTCAAGAACCAACAGTAATTCAGGATGAATTAACACCAAATGAATCTGTAACACCTGTCACCACAGATACTGTGACACAGGATAAGGATACATTGAATTCTCATACCGTTAATAGCCACTTATCAGTCATTTGTGATAACAATATAACATCTGAAAAAGATACTGAACTCACCTGCAATGACTCTGCTGATGTCATACATATAACACGAGGGCTCTGCTAAGAACCATAACCTTTATCCTAATATAAGCATTAATAGGACTAACATAAAAGATAGAACTACACCTATACCAGTTGTGAAACCCAAAATAAGAGACAATGTCAATAATAGAGAGTCAAACATTAATTTAACTTTCCCTTTAGCTATACGCCAGGACAAGGGTCAGGGGAGATCCAGATCCATGAGCAGGGGGAGGCAGAAGAGAAAAATGTTGGGGGAATTTCTAAACAATACAACTATAAAGAAAATGTGGAACAACAACCACAGGGATTAATCTTTAACTTATCTAGTATAGACTTAACCAATGATGATATCAATCTCCTAAATAAGGGATTGAATTTCATACCCCACACGAAAAGTGATGTTACAGATACTATAAAAGATCTGAAAATCTTTTGCCGCAACTTAATGTTAAAATATTTATTTCGACCCACTGAAGAGTCAATAGCTTCTGTCTCATCCACAAATGACAGTAAGAATTTTAAATTTAAGAATTTGAGTGATTTTATACCGAATAACCATCCCTTGGTTGAAACTTACTTTAAATTAACAGAAGAGGAATTTCATAAATACTATACCAATGAAAGGAACAACCATAGGAGTACAAGAAAATTTTATAATCTAACTTATAATGAAAAAGTCAGTTTAGACAAGTTAAAAAATGATCACAACATTACCATCAGACCTGCAGACAAAGGGTCAGGCATTGTGATATTAGATACTGAAAAGTACATAAACAAAATGACTATGATGTTGCATGATAAATTTTATGTTAAGGAAAACATGATATCTATTAATAATATGTGTATCTATGTACATGATGTACTAACAGATATTTTTAAAAGTGGCTTAATAGATAAAGATTTGTGAAGTACTTATATATACATACACCCACCATCCCAATCATACAGGGTCTACCAAAGATTCATAAGAGCTATGATGACCCACCAATGAGACCAATAGTCTCAGGTAGAGGCTGGGTGACTGAGCATGTTTCCGATTCATCGAGAAACACTTAAGATGCATTTTGAACAAGAATCACTATGTATTACGTGACTCTAAGCATTTCTTAATAGATTTATATGATAGAATGAAGGATTATACAGACATGGATAAATTAACACTAGTCACATTGGATGTACAATCATTATTCACCATAATTCCGAATGAGTTGGGCTTAAGCTATGTATCATGCTATTTGAAAAAACATAGTGAATATTCTGATGTTTTCATTGATTTGATCACACATTTTCTTGAGTTAATTCTTGAAAACAATGCCTTTATATTTGGTGACAACATGTACAGACAATGTGAGGGCGTAGCTATGGGCACACCATGTGCCAATAGCTACGCCAACATGTTTTTGGCCAATTGGGAAGAATTAATATTATTCCAAAATCATCTTTTCAAATCAAATGTGATATTTTATAGACGCTTTGTCGATGATTTATTCATTCTGTGGAATGGAAACATGGAAGACTTACAAGAGTTTATATTGGTCATTAATCATCTAACTGATTGTCTTAAATTTACAGTACAATATGATATGAAGAGAATTGAATTTCTGGATTTGTTCATTGAAAAACTACCATGTGGCCTGATCAATACAGGAATATACAGAAAGAGTTGCCACCGAAATATGTTATTGTTTAGGTCCAGTATGCACCCAACATATGTTTTTAAAAATATTATGAAAGGGCAAGCATTAAGGATGTCAAGGATGAATTCCAATGAAACTGGTTTAGTGAATGACTTACATGAATTGAGAAACCAATTATTGGCAAGGGGATATAAAATGGATGAAATTGAGGAAAACTTATTGATCACCCCTGATGTGAGAAGTTTAAGAGGGGCACCATATTTTGGACCCAAGAATAATCAGATTATAGGTACCAACACTAGTCCTACTAATGTTAAATTCTCTACATATTATACAAGAGACAACAAAGATATTAAATCTATTATTGGCAAATATTGGGATGTTTTAAAGATAGACGATGATATAAAAAGATTAGTGGGTGAGAAACCAATGTTTCTATATAGAAACAAAAAGAATCTCAAGAGAATCTTATGCCATAAAGGACACAAGGAAAACATTAGGATAGATGGTCCTACAAAACCATGTGGCCATTGTAATTTTTGTACTCTGATCAGCACTGAACCCATCTTCACACACCCGGATTCCAAACAGGAAATTATTACTAATGCCAATGCTAACTGCATGACATGCCATGTTGTATACCTAGCAGTTTGCACAGTATGCTCATCATTCTACATAGGCAAGACTAATAGATGCCTACGGGATAGAATTAGGGAGCATTGTTATAGCATTAGAAAAGAGAATGTCAATAATGCTTTGGCAAAGCATGTTCTAGAGAAGGGACCGCAACATACATTTAAATTCAGGGTTCTTGAAGTTATAACACCAAACCCGAGGGGAGGTAATATAAAATGCTATACAGAAGACAAGGAAAGCAGCTGGATAATCTTACTAAGGGCTGATAAAGGGCATGGGTTAAACGAAAGAGCATCAATAAAACCACATCTACGACAACGGAGACATATTAAATAAGCTGATTGAGGAGAGTCTTTTTTGCCTGATAACAACCCACTATATTTAACAATTCGTTTGACATCCACACACTAGTTAATCCATCCCATTGATCTATTTACATACACGTATACACAATACACACTTTACTATCATCCACATATACACATACATATCCTTACATACATCATGTAAGCATTTTTAATATTTATATATATGTTTACATTTCTATTTATTATTCATATATATATTCATATGTACATACATATTTATAGATATACTTATATGCATATTTACACACATACAATTCATATTTATTCATTTTCTATACATACATTTTAAATATTGATATCACATATTATTTTCATATTTTTTATTTATATCTACAATTGATCATCCTATTCTTCACCTTATTTATTCACATCTGTTGCACATAAATAAACACATATATATGTCTTTACATCGCATGTGTTTATCTCTATAGATATCTATATATATACATATTTTTCACCTTTACATTAATACATGTACATTCAAATTCATGTTTTTCCATTCATTCTATCATTTGATATTTTCTTCATACATATATACAACTATACACACATACATTACATTATATATACAGTTATAACACATTAATATTTATGTTTATATTATATTATTACATATTCAATTCCAATAAATGTATATATATATGTTTTCATACTCATCTGTTATATCTGCAATGAATTTCACAATCATAATGAAAGATGTCATATATTTATTATTTATTTATCAATCCACTATACATTTATCAAGCATATATTTTAAATTTCAAATTTCAAACATTTTTATCATTATCAGATGATAATCATATATATATTGTTATATGTCTCAACTATTTTTTACATATATATTACGTCTGAACCACAAGTTTTACTTATGCCATATGAATATTTTAGAATGATTGAGACAAAGGCAATGTTTTCAGTATTAGTATATTTTTTAAAATACACTTTGGATACAGTTCATTTGTTTTTAACTTGTTTAAGACGTTTTAGCTTATATGACAAATTGTATTTATTTAACAAAAGGAATATGTTTTCTTTAAATATCTATACAAGAAATCTTTTTACTATTTATATAATTCATGCGTTTTATATATATTTTCAGATACAAGTATGCATTATAGTTAAAGCATACAAACGATGAATCTAGTCTGAAAATGATTTTAACAAGTCACACTTGAAAAAGTATTTTCTAAGATGTATATTTTTTAAAAAAAAAAACTGACTCTCATACAATTATCTAATTATGTACGTCAGTTTAACTAAGCACTGATTATATTACTATATAAGGGATGGTATTCCATTATGTTTGTAACGATCTGAAGAAGCTAACCTAATAGTGAAAGCGCTCATCTGTTTTTTTGTTTTTATTTTTGTTCGTTTCCATGAAAATAAATACAAATTGGTTTGAACTATATATCTTGGAGTCCTATCGCTTGTTTGGTGAACTTGGAGCCCTATTGCTTGTTTGGTGTACTTGGATTAATTTGAATGCAGAATCGATGCTAAGCGTAGCATCCACTTCGCACACAAGGAACCACTTTGTCTTTTGGATTATTTGTTATTTGTGGTAACAGTGTGCTAATCCGACGGAAAGTTACTTTTTATGTAAGAAATAATAGAATAAATGTTAAATATATCATGAATTGTTGTATGTACGTGTGTATATGCTGGCACATGAAAAAGTTCCAGTGAATGAATATGTAGAATGTGATGTATAAATGTAATAAGATATACAAGAATAAGGATGTGCTAAGTGAATGTATTCTGTACTGTTATGGATCAATTCCTGTTGTTATATATCCTAGACCAACTATGGCATAAATAGTTTGTCAATATACATGCATACTAAGTAACTGTGATGAATGAGACACTTCAATATGGTATCAAATTCTGTAACAAAGAATGTATCCCACTTGGTTGACAAACCTATCCCAACATATAGCTGATGTTAGTGTATGTATATCAGATATTTAAAGAATATAGCATTTAGAGTCAACCATTCACTAATACATTTCGAGATCAAATAAATCTCAAAAGTTAAAGTCAATATGATGTTTTCATCAGTTCTAATCCATCAACGATAGTCCAAATGCCTTCTATTAATTTCCGATTTATCAGCCTGTAATCCACCAGTATTGCCGACCTCTAACAGCACAAATGCAAAAAAGATTGCGAAATGTACAAAAATGGTTAATATATAATGAAGCTGAACATTTAGATTATGTCCTGCCACTAGTCACAGTACCTGAGTTATTCCTGTTGTTCCTGGGTTTATAGGCTTCTGGTCCATAAAATGTTGAATGCCATGGATGAATCTTTGAACACCAATTTGCACAGAAAGGAGTTGTTAAACAGATGCCACAAAGTAGTAGAATGAACCACCATACATGATTTTAGCCCCCCAAGCTTATCCGCATGTAAACCAAAGCAATTCCAAGGTAATTCCCTTTACCCCATTGTAAACATCTTACTGTAAAAGACCCACAGAAACAAATCTTGTATCTTCTCCCAAAAATACATGTCCATTTCAAAACCCCCAGGTAGACCCATTGTATCAGGGATAGGGTCCTTGATGGAACCACTATCAGCATTTCTAACACAGTATCTCAAACCCCTTTTAACATCAGTTAGGGCCCGACTACAGGACACCACGCACTTTTTACAAATTTTGGAGGATACACAGCTAGAACCAGACTGGCTAATGTGCACGTTGGATGTTAAATCTTTATACACAAGTATTCCACACTGGGCGGATTACAATCCCTGCAATACTGGCTTGAGAGAACAAACTTATATCCTCTGGGCTTCAACACCTTACTTGTCTGCATGGCGGAACATGTATTAAACAAAAATGTCTTTTATTTCCATGGAGAATGCTTTTGGCAGCTACAAGGGACAGCAATGGGAGCTTCCTTTGCACCCATTTATGCTGTCTTATTCATGGCCTATTTTGAAGAATGTATGATATATGACAAATCACACAATATTTACATGGTGGAAATCGATATCTGGCGACGATATTTGGATGATTGCTGGATGGTGTGGAAGACGGATGAAGCATATCTAAAGGAATTTATGGAGTACCTGAATGGTATTATTTGGGGTATTGAGTTTATGGTTACATGCAACAGGAGTACCATAGATTTTTTGGATGTTACTGTTTACCGTAACGCAGATGGTACTCTAAGTACCAAAACATTTAGAAAATACCCTCAATACAATACCTTGTTACACACCTCCAGTATGCACCCGAACCACACCATCCGCAACATCCCTAAGTCTCAATTTATGCGTATCAGACGCATTTGTTCATCTCATGATGAATTTTAACATGCCAGACTTGATTTATACCATATATTTCAGCACAGAGGATATAGAGACATAGATATATATCAAGCTAGTTCATGGAGCAAAACCATAGACAGGAGAACATTGTTACAATACAAAAAATCAGAGCATGCTCATCAGGATTCTATCTTGAGATTTGTCACCACATATGGCAGGAACCAGCCTATTGTTAGGGATATACTTAATTGCAACTGGAAAATTATTTTGGCTAATGACACTTTAAGGTCAATACTAGGCCCTCAATGTCAAATGTCATACAGAAGAGGCAAGAATTTGGGAGGGCTATTTTCACATTACAAAAACAGAGAAGGGGGAGGTGCGATATATCATCAGACCACTATCAGTGGTGATAAACTAATTGGTACTTTTCCATGTGGTCACTGCTGCTCCTGTTTACAAGTTAGTACACTAAAAGAAGTCACCAGTGCCAACACCAATCGGGTATTTAAAACCAGGGTGTCTGGTAATTGCAGCAGTACATGGGTTATTTACTTAGCTACCTGCCAATGTAAAGCTTTTTATGTTTGTCAAACCTCTAGATCTCTTAGAATAAAGATGACAGAACATCGTAGTGACATGAGGAACAAAAAAGAAACAAATGCTTTATACGGACACACGATACAACATCCCATACCCAGTTTATGTTCATGATCATTGACAAAATTCAGGGAGATAGGAACAACCAACAAGGTTGGCACACCATTTTAAACCACAAGGAACAATATTGGATAACCAACCTTGGATGTTTATTCCCCCCAGGTCTGAATGACCATCTGTGAGTTTCACTGAACACTGGAGGATTTCGTAATCATGGTTACAACAACAAACATTCATATAGATCAAGAATTAGTACCATTCAATGGTGGTTAGGCCTACCAACGCTCATATTATACTCTATAAAGCATGATAAAAAATTGTTCAGGATACGAATATGCATATGTATGGTTTGGTATTCGTATCTGGTATGTTGGCGTTAAACATTGAGTATTGTACAATTACAATGTTGAACTTGTATTATCTACAAGCATATTATTTCAATTTATTATAATCTATAATATAGCTGAGAATGAGGCCACTATACTCTTTTTGCCTTATTTTGTAATATATTATATGATCAGTACTTGGTTCATTATTATTCAGTTCTTTTGAACTTGTGGTTATCACCCTTCAAAAAAAAAAATATATATATATATATATATATATACTAGTGGTATATATTTTCTGCTTTTTCACACTATGATATGCATTCACAAATAGTGACTATGGTATTGGTCTATTACCTTGTAATATGTATGTCATATAATGGCTTACTTCCAGAGCTTTTATTTTTATCTTTAAAAATATGACTTAATATCTACACCTCTGGCATTTTTATGTCACTGGTCATATGCTTTAATCAAGAATGGAACATGTATCATTCCAAGATGGCTGCCGACTAGTCTAGTCCTTACTCTCTGAGCTCCTCACAGCTATTTAACTTTTGTTTTTTTTTACAACTATACATCAACTTTTTCCTCAAATTTTTATACTAAAAGATTTTATAAATCTTTTTCTACGCATTTGGATTATTTTTTCTTCTGGAATTATTATCCTGGGATTTATTTTACCTCAGAACATTCTTGGTCTCTCTGCTGCTGGGACTCCTACTGCTCCAGTCTGTTCCTGGTTCCTGGTATCCTGTTAACTGCATTCCATTTCTGGGCATGGCTACAAAATCTGACTCCATGGAGACTCAGCCTACAAAGGCCAAATATACTTCAATGCTCTCTCCTGAAAAAGATTCAGGTTCAAAAGACTGAAATCATCTAGACAACCTACAGAAACTATTAATGTAAGTAATAAAGATTTAAATGGCTCAAATTTCCTTTTAGAAGAACTAAAATAGCATTAAAACCAATCCAAAGTGTATACAAAACTTTTCAGAACAGTTTACAGACTTTAGTAAATCTTTAAAGCAAATAAACGATAGTATTGTTACTATTGAAAATAAAATCTTAGCTTTGGAGGTTAAAACAGACTTATTGGAAAGTGACTTTAAATCTAGAGATAAAACTGTTTCAGATTTACAAGCTAAAATATTGGATCTGGAAGCCAGGAGTCGAAGAAATAACATCATTATTCGTGGTTTACCTGAAGCTTATCACAATAAAAACTTGTTATCTGTGACTAAAAATATCTTTGAAACACTGTTAAATTGTGAAGCTTCTTCAAAATCTATAATTGTAGAGAGAGCACACAGAGCACTGCGTACAAAGCAAGATTATTCCACACCAAGGTTAATTTATACTAAGTTACTAAACTTTCAAGACACTTTCCAGATCCTAGAAACTGCTAAAACAAAGAAACAATTCATATGGAAGTCTCACAAACTATCATTTTCCCAAGATCTTCCTGCACAGATCAAATTAAATAGACAAAAACTAGCCCCCTAGTGTGCTGACTTGATAAAAAGAGGGATTAGATTTCGAATGGCATATCCTAATACCTTGTCTTTCACAGCTAATGACAAAAGATTTGTATGTTCAGATCCTAAAGATGCAAAAGATATTTTTCTTAAAACATTTAAAAAGCTTCCTGACACTGTATCTTAATATTCTACTGTTAAAGAACTACAATAAGATAATATGTTAATTTTACTACAAGCTTTGGAGTTACAGCCTTCTGTGTAAGCTAAATGATTTTTGGAGGGAAAAACATTCCATCTCAACATTCTAGCAAGAAAATCTTCCCCTCAGAGTTCCAGCTGATGCTCTGCATGAACATGCGCACACTACAGTCTCTCTGAGATGGATGGTGATGTCATCATTTGTGAGGAAAGAAGGACAGTTTCAAATACACAAGTCTGCTTGTTTTCAACAAGTATTCAATAGCACTAACTTTTTAATAGATCTGGCTATTATTTAAAGTGTTTTCTCTTCATAAATGAAGGTTGCTTTTTAAATTTAAACAGATTCATGTCACATAATATATTCAGTGACTTTTAGTGTGTCTGCATGATTCAAAGCAAGCTGCTACTTTCATAAAGCAGAGTGAAAATGTTTCTGGAAACAAATGAACAGGTTAGTTTTATATATTAAAATTCTAAAGGATGTGTAAAGAAATGAACATATTTTCCTATTCAGAATATTTTTTCATACAATATTTTATATTATACTGAAGTGTTTAATTTGACAAATGTTACAAAGTATACCTGTTCATATGAAAGTTTCATGTTCTTTCTATTCTCTGCTCTCTCTTCTCAGAGGCTGGATGTGATATTTATGATTAGTAGTTTATGTTTAAGAAAGCCTTTACTTATTTGAAAGGTTTGAAATAACTATCTTTAATATGATTAGCTGAATCTACATGTATATATTTAAGCCCTTAGATTTACTGCATTTAGCTTGCTTGTTTCTGTTTTAATTAGATTTTCAAAATGTTTACTTTAAAAGCCTTGTCTTTTCATGCTGTTTTGCTATGTTACATCTATAGCTTAGAAGAATAGTATGGCTATATAACCTAACAGAGTCATTAGTAAAATATTCAAAAAGTAGATTTAAAATTATATGTATGCACATTGTTGTACAATCAGTCCAATATATATGATGCTGTTTAAGTTACTATTTAATAATATAATTATACTTTATTCATGTATATTAACTAGTGTTAAAACCTTACAGCTTATAATATTTCATTTTGAATAGTTCCTGTACTATTATTATCTAGTTAATAGATGCATCTCCAGACTGAATTGTTTTTCATTTTGAGATATGGTTGCTTGGTAGTTGTGTTTTGCTTTATTTGAACTATAACTAAATACTCATTCTACAGGTATTAGTGCTTTTATCATACTAATGGTCATGTTGATTAATGAAATTATCACTAAAGTACTAAAGAAGATTCAGTAGATAGTGCATGACTATTATCTTTAGTTCAGTAATGCTATGCTTATTTACTTATATTATAATGTTACCAGTTGGTTTTGTTATACTTATATATGTTATCTTACATATCTTTCAGTTTTAATTGTATTACTTCTTATGATAGAGTGTTCTAGTTAAGCAGAGTGTGATTTATTTATTATTTACTTGTTTCTCTTTCTCTTGAAATACTTGAGGAAATACATTTAATCACTATAAATTTCAATTTAAGGATAGGAGCTTTAGATTAGTATTAGAAGTAGGGATTAAGCATGTTGGACGTCTTGAAATTAGTTAATTTTGTATATATTTTTAGTAGTATTACTCGGACTTTATGTTATGTTAGGCTTCCTTTGAGTAATTTGTATTCTAACTTGAGGTTATTATTATCTATAATTACAATGTTTTTTTCATGTTCTTCTGCTCTTCCTTTATCACAGGGGGATTGGTGGGTAGGCACTAGGGTTAGGATAAAGGTTATTATTATACATTTCATGGTTCTTAAAAAAAAAAAATTTTCTTTTTCTTTCAACAAATATTATTTGATGACTTGCTTGAATACTTAAAGACTGTTTTTTCTTTTATTTTTTTTCTTCTTTTTAATGTTGTGTTGGATTTGCACCTTGAGTTCACTTTTATAGCATCAATAATGATTATACTTGTAGAATATGCCTGTTGACATAATTTTAGATTCTTGGAATGTTAGAGGCATTCAAGATAAAGCAAAAAAGTCACTATTATTTCATATGATCTTTAAATCACAGGCTAACATTTGTTTTATTCAAGAGACCCATATTTCACGTATTGATTGGAATAAAGAGTTAAAAAATGGATCAAAAGATTATAGCTTCAGGTGACTCATCTAACTCCAGAGGTGTAGCTATAATCATTAAACAAAATTCATTGGGAATATTATTGATCTGAAATTTGCTGATCACGCGAGGTGGTGCTTATTTACCGCTTCTATTGCTGGTTTGGACAAACCCTTATTAATTTTAAATCTATATGGCCCATGTAATTCACAACATTTGTTCATTTTAAAATTTACAATATTCTTGCATCCTATAAGGATCATCATATTATAGTGGGTGGTGACTGGAATGCAGTTATAAACCCTGTAATTGATCGTTCCGCTCCACTGTCACCTATAATCTTCAATCTACTCTGGCTATAAATGATTTGATGACAGAATATAATTTAATAGATCCCCTCCGCACTGTTAAAAATATAAACAAGAATGATATATAAACTTATTATTCTAAGTGCTATCATTCGTGGTCCAGATTAGACTTCTTTCTAATTTCAGATTATATTTCAAAATATATTGTGGACTTTACTACAGAACCCAGATTCTTTTCGGATCACTCAAGAATTTCACTAAAAGTGAACATAAAACCCAATATCAAAAATAAAACTATGTTTAATAAGTGGACCTTAAATAATAACTTATTGTCAAATGAAGATATTTGCAAACAAGCTTCAGAAATCCTAAATGAAATGGTGAATAGTCTTGAATCATCAGACATTCCTTATGACATACAATGGGCTGCATGTAAAGCAAGATTAAGAGGTTTATTTATTAGTAAAGCTGCTTTTTCAAAAAACAATACTTTAAGAAAGAGGAATTCTTAAAATCAAGAATTTCTTCATTGGAAAATCATCTTAGTCTGAACTATGATGCTACTTTAGAAAAACAAATTTTTGATTGTCAGAAAGATTTAATTCTGCTTCACCAAAATAACCTCTCCTTAGCTGAACAAAAGCTACTTGCTTCATATTCAGAATGGGCCCAGGTTCCATCTAAATTGTTAGCGAGAATTATTAAAGTTAACTTCAGAAATCCAAATATTACATCTTTATCTTATAATAACAGATTATATAATACTGATGAAGAGATTATTCAACTTTTCACCTCTCTTTACACTGAGTTATATTCAGGTTCTTCTAATTCTGTTAAAGATAATCACTCAAAACTCTTTTTAGACTCTTTGCAGTTCCCTAAACTTAATGATAATCAGTAAAACTACTTTCTACCCCTATATCGGTACAAGAAATCTCGGATTCAATAGATAATCTTAAATTGGGTAAATCTCCGGGACCTGATGGTTTTACTCCAGAATTTTTCAAAACTTTCAAATTGGTAGTTCTTCCCTTTCTATTTAAAGTTTACAATCATATAAGAGTTAATGATATCTCTGATATTCATTGGAACACATCCAAAACCATTCTAATTCTAAAAATAATAAAGATAAATCTGACCCAGTAAATTATAGACCCATTTCTTTAATTAACGTGGATATTAAGATTCTGTCATCTATTCTGGCTAACAGATTGAAACGGATTTTACCCTCAATTATCTCGTCAGATCAATCAGGTTTTATGTCTCAGAGACATGCTTGGGATAATACTCTATCTTTAGAGACTATACTTCATCTCATTAAGAAAAATCCAAACCCTATATATGCTTTGATTATAGATGCATCAAATGCCTTTGACAGAGTATGTTGGAACTTTCTATTTCAAACTATGTTATGTTTTAATATTCCCTTATTCTTTATAAATTTTTTAAAAGTTTTATACAAGAATATGTTTACTAGACTATACATTAATGGTCAATTTTCTGCTCCGATAAAGATCACTAAAGGAACAAGACAGGGTTGTCCATTGTCCCCTTTTCTTTTCAACATTTACTTAGAACCTTTGCTATTGTTTATTACTCAAAATACTTTTCATAACATCCCTAGAATTCTTAATACTAATATTCATTTCTCTGCTTTTGTGGATGATTTAGTAATCTACTTTCAAACTCCATTATCTGATTACAGAAAAATAATGAATTCTATTGATTATTTTTCTTTGGTTTCCAACTATCTTTTAAATTCTACAAAAACTCATATTTTTCCCTTAAATCATTTAGCACACAAATCTTTTTTGTTTCCAGATGATCATTTTCAGTTTACTTATAATATAAAATATTTAGGAATCAATTTAGAACACAATAATAAATCTTCCTTTCAAAATAATATTAATAAATTATGGAACTCTATATTGTCTGATATGGACAGATGGAAGCATCTAAACCTTTCATTTCTTTCAAGGGTGGCCATTATTAAAATGAATATTCTGCCTAAATTTCTTTACCAATTCTCATCATCTGATCAGATAATTTCAAAAAATTTTTGAGCCTGTAAATAAAGCTTTGGCAAAATTCATATGGTTCCCTAAATCTGTTAGAATTTCCTATTCTAGATTGGCATTTTCGAAGGACAAGGGAGGTTTGGGTTTACCTAATCTTTATCTCTATTATTTGATTGTCTCATCCAATAAACTTCTTACTATCTCTAAATTCAATAACACTTCTTATCCAAATCACTCTTTATGGATAAAATTATGGTATAATTATGTCATTTCTAATAATTTAAATCATGAAGCTATTCCCTTTATCTCTCTGGATAGTTTATTTATTAAAAATATATCTACAGTATTTAAACAAAAGATTAGGGATTTCCAAACCTTACTCAAAATGTGTAAACTAGAAAAGATCTTGCACCATGTTCAGCCAATTCGTCTAAACCCAAATATATTATTGGACAATAAACTTTTGAACTTAACAAACTATCCTTTAATTAAAAATCTAAAAGTAGGAGATGTTTTGAAATATCTTGACTTGCCTTTATCTGACTGGCGTAAGTTATTGAAAGTAAACTGGAATGACTCACCAATTCTTACACAACTAAGAGCAATAATTAAAAACAAATTTGTATCTCTGGTCCCCATAGACTCACAATTGAAAAACCTTAACACGATTATCAAAATACTTTCATCATCTGATAAAATGCTCTCAAACTCATATAAATTAATTAATTCTTTAATGATGGACCACAACTGTCTTTTATCTAATGTTTGGTTGAATTATAATTCCCAATTGTCAGAATCTCAGAAAGTCCTGGCTATTAGACACACTAAGGAATTTATCCCTTTTAAAAATTAGCATACACACAATTAATGATTAATAATGATGCCTACTTTACCCCAATCAAATTAAACAAATTTAACCCAAATAAGTCCCTTCGTGTTCATGCTGTTCGCATCCCCAAGCAGACCTCCTTCATATTCTATGGTATTGTCATTTTTCTCACAGATTGTGGACATCTTTGAAAGTCAGACTGCAGAAAATGGGATATCAAAATCCACGTTGACGGGAATTTGCTATTCTACATATTCCATTGATTCATCTTTCAAAAGTTGATATTCATGTTATCATTTTTATTTGCTCATTACTAAAACTTTATATAATACAAAATTGGATTGATCGTTCTAAATTAAAATGGGTTACTTTCCAGAAAATGGCTTTTAAATTTATTGATGCTCAAAGATACTTAGGTGGAAGTCCAAAAAAAAAGCTATTAGAAAGGTTGTGTTAGAAAAGGTTCTAAACATATTAAATAGTTAATGTTAAATATATATATATTTTTTTTCTCTCAGGTTGCCTAACTTGTATATAGTGTACATATGGTGTATGTTTTATTTCTAAATAACTTATCAAAATCTCATGAAGGTTGTTATCACTATATGAATTGTTATATGTTCATTTATGCCTTCTTGTTATGTATAATCTTTTAATTGTCTTGCTATTCATATAATTAATAAAAAATTTTTTTGAGAAAAAAAGAATGGAACATGCACTTTGTTACTCCAGCCACTGGGTGGTGCTGTAATATTGCTTCCAGGTAATCAGAGACTAGTATAAATGCAGGCTGCTTCATTTCATTCAAAAAAACTTTATTGTATTCATTGATAAAGGCTGAATAGCCGAAACCGGTCTGGATTTGGAGGAATTATAAATAAATAATCATTATTTCTTCATTACTGCGTGTTCACTATCGTTTTTTGCTGGTCGTTAGTGGTTTACATTGTTGGCTTGACCCTGCATGCCATCCTTGCGGAGCGTATGGTTGTTTGCTGACGTTTTTGGCTTTGCTGGTGGTTCTCGATAGTGACACAGCATTTCTGTGTTGGCAGCTGTTTTTTTGCAACATCTTGGTATATTTTTTAGTTGCTTTCTGGTCGTGAAGCAGTGGATGTCATATTTCTTGTCCAGCACTTACCACGTTGGTGAATTGTTTAGTTCAAAGTGGATGGGGAATTAACATTTTGACCAGGGAAGAATTACCTTGGAATTGCTTTGGTTTACATGCGGATAAGCTTGGTGGCCTAAAATCATGTATGGTGGTTCATTCTACTACTTTGTGGCATCTGTTTAACAACTCCTTTCTGTGCAAATTGGTGTTCAGAGATTCATCCATGGCATTCAACATTTTATGGATCAGAAGCCTATAAACCCAGGAACAACAGGAATAACTCAGGTACTGTGACTAGTGACAGGCATAATCTAAATTTTCAGCTTCATTATATATTAACCATTTTTGTACATTTCACAATCTTTTTTGTATTTGTGCTGTTAGAGGTCGGCAATACTGGTGGATTACAGGCTGATAAATCGGAAATTAATAGAAGGCATTTGGACTATCGTTGATGGATTAGAACTGGTGAAAACATCATATTGACTTTAACTTTTGAGATTTATTTGATCTCGAAATGTATTAGTGAATGGTTGACTCTAAATGCTATATTCTTTAAATATCTGATATACATACAATAACATCAGCTATATGTTGGGATAGGTTTGTAAACCAAGTGGGATACATTCTTTGTTACAGAATTTGATATCATATTGAAGTGTCTCATTCACCACAGTTACTTAGTATGCATGTATATTGACAAACTATTTATGCCATAGTTGGTCTAGGATATATAACAACAGGAATTGATCCATAACAGTACAGTTGACTTGGGTCAATGACAAGTGAATCATATTTATAACAGCTTAATGTAAGTGTAGGGGGGAATAACACCTTTATTTTTATTTTTATCTTGTGTATGAACAACTATATGTGTTGTAATTGTTTTATGTGTGCAAAACCACCGCTTGAAAATTGTACTGTCAGTTCCCAGTTGGACTAGGTTGCTACATGTACTACGAGGGCAACCCAGTGTTGAAATCTTTGGCAAAGGCAATATGTGCTAAGGGGTTTCAAAAGTTTTATTTCCAGATATCATGTGACAAATAATAATACGTCTTTGTATATTCTTTAACAAGAACTACAAGCCTTTTCAGCATTGCATTTTGAATATAAAGTATATATTGTGTTCACAAATATATATGTGCCAAGCATAATACAGATATACTGATAGACACATATATAGACAAGTGTGGATGTCAGGGTTCATGAGCAAGGTTTTTTCTAAGTGATGTTCTTTGACCAAATATATTATAGTTTAACTGTTGAAAAATCTTTATATATTTTTTATTGACACCTAGGTTCTCAGTGCAGTCCCTGTTGAACTATTACTAATTTGGACATATTGATTGAAACAGATTTGGTTTCTAGTTGGACAAAATTCATAAATACATTGGAAAAATGGATTTGGAGCAACTGCTAATGGGATTATGTGCTGATCGACATGATATTGGGGTGTTTGGTATGAATAACATGTCAAGCAGTAATCCGAGTGGCTCAAATATTAACATTAACAATGGCTGTGAAATGGCCTTCAACCAGTTCAACAAGGATCTTAAAAACTTACGTGCCAATATTTGGCACCTCAGACTTTTTAAGGCATACATTAATAAGGATATCACACCAAGAGGACTTAGGGTTAAGTTACAGCCTTTGGTCAGTAGGTCAGAGGACAGGCTGACCAAAGAATGGAACCAAGCTCTCCAACAATCATCAATGACTTTTGTCAAGATCCTTGCATCCTATTATGAGAGAATGGTGGACATTTGTTTAATGGAAGTAAAAGCTTCATGTGAAGAATGTAAAAAATATGAATCACAACCAACATATGCCACTTTGGTTAGTAAATTATCCAAAGATCTGGCCAATTTTGACCAACTAATTAAAGATAGGAAAATACGTAAGTTCAATAAGGACTGTACTGATTACCAAAGAGGCCGTCCTTTTGATACATTAAAAACTGTGAGATTCTATGATTTTGGTCAAAAAACACCAGGAAACAAACCCAAGAAAAGGCCTAGGTCTATTCTAAAATCCTCTGACAAGACTTTAGCTAGTACCTCAAGGGATGACTCATCTTGCACAGACAATGACTGTAATAACTATCGAGAATCACCCAGAAGCAAAAAAACTAATGTTCAGTACCCTTTAGACATTATAACCTCACTTTTGATGAGTCCCAATCTCCAAATAAATTAAAGTGTTTGACAGATTTGACTATTAAACCGGCAGATAAGGGAGGAGGTGTTGTAGTTTTGAACACCACAGACTACGTATCAAATATGCTGACACTCCTCTCTGACAATAATACTTACAGGGAAATAACATTAACTGAAGTTAACAAAATTATTGCAAATGTTAAAAATGAGCCTTATGATTGTCTCATGTGTAGACAAATAGGTATTGAATTCTATGAATATTTGTGTATAGATCATCCAGTTATTCCTATCATAAAAGGTCTGCCCAAAATTCATAAAAACACTTTTCCTATTCCTTTGAGACCGATAGTAGCAGGTAAGAGATGGGCCACCTCCACTATTTCTAGTTACATAGAATCTGCATTAAGACCATTAGTGGATAAAATACCTACCATCCTTAAAGATACTTACCAGTTACTAGAGAGTTTGAACGAAATAGATCTGAATGTGAATGACAAGAACTACCTGCTTATAACTTTAGATGTTAAAAATCTTTTTACATCGATTCCAAATGAATATGGCGTTCAAGCCATAAGGGAATTATTAGTAAGTGAGTCAGATTACACCATCGATAAACAGATACTAATATGTCAACTACTTGAATTAGTTTTATTTAACAATGTGTTTACCTTCAGAGACAAGTGTTATTTACAACAATGGGGGGTTGCCATGGGCACCCCCTGTGCTAACACCTACGCAAATTTAGTGTTTTTTTCCTGGGAGAAGAACTATCTTTTTAATAATGATGAGTTCAATAAGATCAGACTCTATAAGAGGTTTGTAGACGATATTCTCATCATTTGGGAGGGGAATAAAACAGAATTTGAATATTTTTTGACATATTTAAACTCTACTACCACCTTTTTAGACTTCACGATGGAAGCATCCACCACTGTCATAGATTTTCTGGATGTTTCCTTAACAATTTCTGAATCAGAAATTATTATTCCATCATTATACAGAAAACCAAGCTGGAAGAACACCCTTCTAACTTATGACAGTATGCACCCCAGACACATATTCCCAGGAATAGTTAAAAGCCAGTTTGTGAGACTCTCCATAATTTGTAGAGAACCCACCACCCTTGAGATTGAAGCAAACTGTATGGAAAACTTGTTCACTGAAAGGGGTTATAATAACAAGTTAGACACATTAGACTTACAACATTAAACAAGTTAGAACCTGCTGACAATAGTGACAAAGTTAGAAAGGAAGTTTGTTTAGTTAGATCTAAGGTTGGTTATAGATCAATGAAATTGCCATTCACTATTAAATATACCAGAGATATAACATCACTTAGAAGGGTTATTCTTAATAACTGGAATGTATTAACTATGGATTCCACCACAAAAATGATTGTAGGGGAAGTTCCCAGATTTATGTTCAAGAATAGTGACAACTTAAAGCAGATTTTATGTAATGATCATTTCCGGACTCACACCTCCACACCTTCTTTGAGGCATCAACTAGGCACATATCCATGTGGCCATTGCAGTAGATGCTCATTTATTACTATCAAGCAGGATTACACACATCCCACTTTGGGTTTGGTGTTCTCCCCTAGGCTTTATGCCACATGTGATTCACAACATCTAGTTTACTTGGCAACCTGCCTAAAATGTAATGCGTTCTATATAGGTCTTACAACTAGGAAATTAAAAGATAGAATTTACAATCACATCTACGATATTAGGAAAAGAGTAGAGACAAATGCTCTTGCCAAACACATAATGGATTATGGAGATCATACCTTTTGTTTTAGAGTCTTGCAAAAAGTGGAAATAAGTCAGAGGGGTGGTGATAGCATGAATCGTTTAGCGAGCATAGAGCTCAGTTGGATACTGAGACTAAATGGACATACAGCACCTGGTCTCAACAGCTTTATTACCTTGAAACCCATCTTAGAAAACAGGAGACCCTAACATCTTTTATGGTAAAATACTAGTTAGTTTTTTGAATAAATTAGTGAGTTTCCTATTGACGCAAGGATATTTTCCAACATCATATATAGTATTCACTTGTGACCAGTTTTAGATAACAGTAGTCTTTAATATCTTTTATATTAAGGTATTAGTTAGTCTTCACATGGACCAATCAGTGAGCTTCACTCTAATGTAAAGGCTAGCTCTTACTTTCAAACATTGTATTTATTAGTTATAAATTATAATATCATTACATAAGGTCAATAGATTTAAGTTTTCTACATACACTTACTGATGATTTCATTCTACATATTTATTTTAGCTTGTCTCTATTTTATAATAGGGCTGTCCTTTCCTGGGTGACTATTAGTATACATTCTTTACATATTGGTTATGTTTTTTGTCATTTGTTATTTGACTTCAATGTCATATATAAGCATATCATTACACTTATACTTTAGGTGCTATATATTAGTAAATTCTTTGTTTTTTGCCGTATAGTCATTCACCCACCACTTTTGTGGTGAGTACCTTTAGTAGACGGTATACGGTGATTTCCATTCATCTATATGATTTCTCTAGTAAGGTGTTATTACACCTTATAATTTGTCTTATTTTTAGAAATGATGATCTGAGTATGCTATTTACAGCTTAAGTATGCCGGTCACTGATTGTTTATATTCTTTGTGATTTTATCTTTAGATTCATCTATTTTAGAGTGGTTAACTCAGAGCCTTTAAACGCTGTAAATACTGTAGCTTCAGGCAATGATTAGTATGCTTTTTTAGATTTACGCTGAACTTTGTTTGCATTAGCCGCACCACATGATGTGCACCTTTATTTTAAAGCGTATTTTAAAACGTTTTTTCCTTTTATGCATGAATGATCAATATGGCTTCTTTAGATTTATGCCGAATAATGTCTGCATTAGTAGTAATATACGATGTGCAGTCTTGTTCTAAAGCATCTTTTCTCTTATGAATGAACAAATATTGGTCTGCATTTTTTACTCACAACTACATGATATATGGTTTGATGTTAATGGTTGGGCTTTACACTCAGTGAAAGTTTTTTTATTTTGGCAGAACAACATTTTTTATGTATGAATTTCCTATATGTTCTTATACTAGAGTAGTGAAGTTTTGAACTAATTGTTACATTAATTGTTACTAATTGAATAACAACTATTCTAATTGCTTAAACTTCCCGTCTTTGATAGTATTTAAACTGAATGTTTTTTATGGTTATTTATCTGATGAAGCATAGAGGTATCTACGTGAAAGCGCTCATCTTGTTTTTACAACAATAAAACACGTTTTTTACGAACTATCCAGGAGTTTACAGTCTTTTTGTATCGTGGTGAGACAACCTGTTTTTGTTTTTACCTTGTACCCTTTAGACATACAAACAAGCGACGAGGGGGTCGCAAGCACAAATATAGGAATAAGATCCAATTCCATGGAAGGGCTGTTACAAACAATGTTGAATTGACGGAATTTGAGTTTCATAATGTTTTGAACCTTTCTAATGTTCAACTGACAGATGTACAAACTAAACTACTTAATAAAGGACTTGGTTTTATTCCTAGTTTTTTTATTAATGAACATAGCATTGTTAAGGATGTTTTGTCTTTCTGTCATAACCTGAATTTGAAATTATTCTTTTCAGACAACACCTCCCAAAGATCACTTGATTTCAAATTTTTGAAATCAGACTTTCAACCGTCCATGAACAAACATGTCTCTATTTTCCAACAATCTGTTCTCAGGGATTTACATTTTCATCATAATGAATCATACATTCTGGGCCAGAATATGTCACCCATGGAAAAGGCAGCCTTGGAGGAATTAAAGCATAATCGCGACATAGCCATTCTACCTGCAGACAAGGGTGGTGCCGTGGTGGTTATGAACATTGGGGAATACCTTGATGAGAGGAAAAGACAGTTAGCTGATACTAGATGTTATATGCAAATGTACATTGACCCGTCTGGGGTTTTTAAAAAAGAAATAGACTCTTTTCTGAAACTAGCTGAGGATGAGGGTATCATAACAAAAAATACTGTTAAACATCTTACTGTAAAAGACCCACAGAAAAAAATCTTATATCTTCTCCCAAAAATACATAAGTCCATTTCAAAACCCCCAGGTAGACCCATTGTATCAGGGATAGGGTCCTTGACGGAACCACTATCAGCATTTCTAACACAGTATCTCAAACCCCTTTTAACATCAGTTAGGGCCCGACTACAGGACACCACGCACTTTTTACAAATTTTGGAGGATACACAGCTAGAACCAGACTGGCTAATGTGCATGTCGGATGTTAAATCTTTATACACAAGTATTCCACACTGGGCGGGATTACAATCCCTGCAATACTGGCTTGAGAGAACAAACTTATATCCTCCGGGCTTCAACACCTTACTTGTCTGCATGGCGGAACATGTATTAAACAAAAATGTCTTTTATTTCCATGGAGAATGCTTTTGGCAGCTACAAGGGACAGCAATGGGAGCTTCCTTTGCACCCATTTATACTGACTTATTCATGGCCTATTTTGAAGAATGTATGATATATGACAAATCACACAATATTTACATGGTGGAAATCGATATCTGGTGATGATATTTGGATGATTGCTGGATGGTGTGGAAGACGGATGAAGCATATCTAAAGGAATTTATGGAGTACCTGAATGGTAACATTTGGGGTATTGAGTTTACGGTTACATGCAACAGGAGTACCATAGATTTTTTGGATGTTACTGTTTACCATAATGCAGATGATACTCTAAGTACCAAAACATTTAGAAAATACCCTCAATACAATACCTTGTTACACGCCTCCAGTATGCACCAGAACCACACCATCCGCAACATCCCTAAGTCTCAATTTATGCGTATCAGACGCATTTGTTCATCTCATGATGAACTTGAACATGCCATACTTGATTTATACCATAGATTTCAGGACAGAGGATATAGAGACATAGATATATATCAAGCTAGTTCATGGAGCAAAACCATAGACAGGAGAACATTGTTACAATACAAAAAATCAGAGCATGCTCATCAGGATTCTATCTTGAGATTTGTCATCACATACGGCAGGAACCAAACTATTGTTAGGGATATACTTAATTGCAACTGGAAAATTCTTTTGGCTAATGACACTTTAAGGTCAATACTAGGCCCTCAATGTCAAATGTCATACAGAAGAGGCAAGAATTTGGGAGGGCTATTTTCACATTACAAAAACAGAGAAGGGGGAGGTGCGATATATCATCAGACCACTATCAGTGGTGATAAACTAATTGGTACTTTTCCATGTGGTCACTGCTGCTCCTGTTTACAAGTTAGTACACTAAAAGAATTCACCAGTGCCAACACCAATCAGGTATTTAAAACCAGGGTGTTTGGTAATTGCAGCAGTACATGGGTTATTTACTTAGCTACCTGCCAATGTAAAGCTTTTTATGTTGGTCAAACCTCTAGGTCTCTTAGAATAAGGATGACAGAACATCGTAGTGACATGAGGAACAAAAAAGAAACAAATGCTTTATACAGACACACGATACAACATCCCAATGCCCAGTTTATGTTCATGATCACTGACAAAATTCAGGGAGATAGGAACAACCAACAGGGTTGGCACACCATTTTAAACCACAAGGAACAATATTGGATAACCAACCTTGGATGTTTATTCCCCCCAGGTCTGAATGACCATCTGTGAGTTTCACTGAACACTGGAGGATTTCGTAATCATGGTTACAACAACAAACATTCATATAGATCAAGAATTAGTACCATTCAATGGTGGTTAGGCCTACCAACGCTCATATTATACTCTATAAAGCATGATAAAAAATTGTTCAGGATACGAATATGCATATGTATGGTTTGGTATTCGTATCTGATATGTTGGCGTTGTTGAATTTGTATTATCTACAAGCATATTATTTCAATTTATTATAATCTATAATATAGCTGAGAATGAGGCCACTATAGTCTTTTTGCCTTATTTTGTAATATATTATATGATCAGTACTTGGTTCATTATTATTCAGTTCTTCTGAACTTGTGGTTATCACCCTTCAAAATATATATATATATATATATATATATATATATATATATATATATATATATATATACTAGTGGTATATATTTTCTGCTTTTTTACACTATGATATGCATTCACAAATAGTGACTATGGTATTGGTCTATTACCTTGTAATATGTATGTCATATAATGGCTTACTTGCAGAGCTTTGATTTTTATCTTTAAAAATATGACTTAATATCTACACCTCTGGCATTTTTATGTCACTGGTCATATGCTTTAATCAAGAATGGAACATGCACTTTGTTACTCCAGCCACTGGGTGGTACTGTAATATTGCTTCCAGGTAATCAGAGACTAGTATAAATGCAGGCTGCTTCATTTCATTCAAAAAAACTTTATTGTATTCATTGATAAAGGCTGAGTAGCCGAAACCAGTCTGGATTTGAAGGAATTATAAATAAATAATCATTATTTCTTCATTACTGCGTGTTCACTGTCGTTTTTTGCTGGTCGTTGGTGGTTTACAATTGTACATGTCACTGTACATTATTGTGGGACATGGACATCCCAGGCAATGTCCATGCCAAGGACTATCAAACACAGACATGGCATGCATTGCAAAGCAATGGCCATACTCAATGGTAACCAGGATGACAGGACAGTTCATACAATACCCATCTGTGTGAGACATTGCAGACACTACACCCCTGAACCACACTGCACACCACTGTCGTGTGGCGTGATGCCAAGGATTACCCCTCACCCAGCCTTGTACAGCCATCTTGCACAGCCACCTACTACACACCCATGAAGCAATGCACACATGCATGTCAGTACTGGCACCTTGTGTCTGCATGTGGGGTATGATGCTCCCAACCACAGTCACACTCAGTATAACTCACATTGGCATACCGACTGATGCCAGACGCGTTCACATGCCCTAGCCCATAGAACCTCCGGATATCCCCTGTGGTGCATGTAGTACCTGTGCATTACTGCAGTGTGGCAAACTAAGTAGTTAGGAAGTGTATTTGTGGGCCTGGCAAAGTGTGGCAATGTGTCTGAATCCTTTAGAGAGTGTGGTTGTGTTGACAATGACATCCGTTCATATGGACAGCCATGTGTGCTACACATAATGTATGTCTACTATATCTCTGTTGCAGATGTCTCTCACCAGCACACATATATGTTCTTACAGCAGACCAGCATGTCAGTTTTGTGGCACATGGAGCAACTGCATGCACTTGTAATAGTAATGGCTAGTCAGTCAGGGGTTTGAACCCCTGCACTGGTAGGTGTGTGACATACGATGCTTAGGTTTTAGTCTCCAAGCCCTTCTCTGATGTACTTTGCCTCTGTCTGTCCCTCCCACACACTCTCTGGTGGATGTGGAGTTGTACACCTGCTCAGCAGCAGCTTGTGTTTTGTAAGTGATGGTCATGATCAGGTGATGGCCTCTGCACCTATTGCAGTCCTCCCCTAGCTGATTGCATGTGGAACAGCTGTGGTGATGTTCCCATAGCCAATTGCATGGAAACACAGTACAATATCTAGGAACATCATGTTGGCATTTGCCCATGACAGTCGCTGTGAGGGGAACCTGGATCTGGTGTTTGGTAAACTGCATCACAGATGATATCTGGATATTCCTCAAACAACATACACAGTGGAAAATAGCCTAAAGACAGGAGGGTGGTGTGCCAGACATGACTACAGCATGTAAGTGTAGCTATGCTTCATTGAGATTACCGCCAGTTTAACAAGCTGTGTGTGGTAATGGCTATTCTGCATGTTTTAAAACTGACAAGACAGTGCTCTGTTTGTGAGGGAACCCCCATCTGTAGGGCCATCTGTGGAATGGTCAGTGTGTGGAACCATTTGTTTCCTGTGTTACTCACTGAACATACATCTGTGAACTGCAGAAGCATAATGTGAGGATTACAGTCAGTACATGGTGACAGTGATGAGAGTTACTGACATCGCATCCCTGATTGGACATATGTCACATGAAACAGTGGTATGACAGTCACTGTCTGAGGTTCTCACAGTGACATGCCAATAATGGGCCACTGTTCATAGCTGCAGTCACAAGTATTCTGCACTTTGTACAGATGTCATGCAGTATATATGCATGTGTTGTGCTCCCTCTGCAAATGTATACCATTTGTTGTGTTGGGTTGATGGTCATATCTATGCATGCTGTTATAAGTAATCCTGAATGCTGTTGACTATTACTAAGCCATTTCTGTGTTAAAACTGCAACACCATAGGCTGCATGGGTTTGGAGGTCCCGACAGAACCTCCTGTCCCACTTCAGCTGGCCATGGCACTGGGCACCAGCACATCTGGGGCCCAGCCTTGGACCACCACCTCTGTTGGCTGTACACCAACTTCTGGTGGAACCGCCACTGAGGATGGGGCTTGCCCCCCTGGGAGCAGGTCCAGACAGGAACCTGTCCTCTGTCGTACAGTCCCGGACATGGTGCGTAGGGGGCTCAATAAGGGGTTTTGAGGCCAGATACGCCAGCTCAAGGGAAGAGTGTCCCATTTAGAGGGTGAGCCTGCCCCTCCTAGACAGCCCCCAGCATAGCCACCTTTGAAGCTGTTTTGGTGCAGTGGTGGCTGCCATGGCTGGGGACCTCCATCCCACTGTTTCCATCTGGGGGCTCATGGGCTTGTGACTGCCAAACACCTCTCCCCATCCAAGGCGTATATCCCATGTGTCATATACTGACCCTGTTTGCTGTCTTGTCTGTCATCCTACCCAACCTATCCTCCACAAGCATACCTATTCTCCTTCCCCCACATCTCACTCTCACCCTACAGAAACAAAAGGCCAATCTGTTCCTAGAGCAACATTTGCCTCATACATAGCTGTCCATTTCACACAGGTGTCCACTGGACACATGTAACCTTTTTAATTTGCATCACAACATACTCCAGTTGTTCTCACCCCTGTCTCTCAGGCACACAATCCTGGTATGCACATGACTCCTAAAGGTTCCATGTACACATGATGCAGACAACCCCATTGTACACACGACACTACCGGTCCCTCTATGGTTACCCCATTTACCTTTTTCATGATGACGATGTCGCACACAGCACCTTGCAAGAGTACTGTTCTCACCTAATGATTGTGCAGGAACTGTTGTGTTAATGTAAATAACATGCACAGAGTGATTTATTTGGCCAGTGTACAGATATTTGTGTGTATTAATGACACATGTCTGTCTGAGGGAGTCTTGATATTACATAGGACAGCACCACTACATAATACAGGTGTCATTGGTGTTTCCTTTTTCATTCCTTTTTAATGCTTTGTTGTCACATGGGATGTTCTTGATATAGCTATATTTTGAATGACTGTGCTAGATGATATGTTTGTGATAACATCTGATGTTTGTATATCTGCCATGGCTTAGTGGCAAATCACATTGGCTCTGGTGTGCAGGGTCCTGGTTTTGAGCCTTGCAGAGGATGTTTATTTTGTTGCTAGGCAGAACAAGGCCATTGGATATGGAGTGATTAAGGCATATTAAAGCATTTGTGAGCAGGTATGCGTGAGTTTGCTCAGAGCTAAGCAATGCTAACCTCCGGTTACAGTTTTTTACACTCACTTATCCTCTACATTGCTTCACCAGTGTGATACTTGCATACTGGCGGCCAAACAGACTTACACCCACTTGCTTCTGCACTTGCAAATGCACTGCATTCGGTGTTTGCATCTAACACTCACACCCCTGGGTGGGAGTGAGGACTACAATATTACCTTGTTATGCCTATTACATTGAATTACATGCCTACAGTATCGGGAATGGCTGCACATTAGGCGTAAGCATGCCGTTTGATTGTACAGAATCCACGGCCAGTCCAGAGTTTGATTTATACTATTAATGTGTTCCTCTTACAATCTGTACATGTTTAACTAATACATGGGAACTGACACCATTCAATACAAACAAGTAATTGGGTTTTGGAACCCACATCCTTCAGCCGAGTCATATTACTGCATACCTATTATTCTATCATCTTTCTAAGGTTGTAAGTGGAATATGTGCTTTCTGTCCCTATCAGACCTCTCAAACGATTGGGGACAAATATCAACTGAATCAGGGACAAGTCATGACAACATCAGGGACACATTTAAAATATTAGTGCAATTAACTTGACACATTGACAGACTCAGAGCATATGAATTCATACACATTTTCTGAGGTAAATGATGTTTATAACTATTAATTGTTGTCATTATTCATTACGTGTAATTCACCACCTTTCCTCCAAAAGTCACTAGTTTTAGGAGGGATTAAGTTGGACAGAGTTAGAATTTGAGTCAAAATCAGGG